>NW_028227305.1:149421-243806 GCF_978045245.1 Mus caroli | reverse complement strand
CTAGGTTTTTCAGTGGGAGTTTTTAATTTTCCATGTTTTTAAGTTTTTTTTTTTCATCATATTCTCAGTCCCACAGTGTGATTTTTTCATTTTCAAACTTTTTCAGGTTTTCTCGGCATATTCTGGTTCCTACAGTGTGAATTTAATTTTCCACATTTTTCAGTGTTTCTTGCCATATTCTGGGTCCCACAGTGTAAATTTTAATTTTCCACGTTTTTAAGGTTTATTTTTGGTAATATTCTTGGTCCGACAGTGTGAATATTTAATGTTTCACTTTTTTCAGCGTTTCTCGGCATATTCTGGGTCCTACAGTGTGATTTTCTCACTTTCCACATTTTTCAAGTTTTTTCGTAATTCTGGGTCCTACAGTGTGATTTTCTCATTTTCCACCTTTTTCAGCCTTTCTAGCCATTTTTCGGGTCCTTCAGTGTGAGTTTGTAATTTTCTACTTTTTTCAGGGTTTCTCGCCGTATTCTGGGTCCTAAACGTTGTATTTTTAATTTTTCACGTTTTCAGGGTTTCTTGGCATATTGTGGGTACTACAGTGTGATTTTCTCATTTTCGATAATTTCAAGTTTTTTCGTAATTCTGGGTCCTACAGTGTGATTTTCTCATTTTCCACCTTTTTCAGGTTTCCTCGCCATAATTGGGGTTCTTCAGTGTCAGTTTGTAATTTTCTACTTTTTTCAGGGTTTCTTGCCATATTTGGGGTCCTTCAGTGTGAGTTTTTAATTTTCTACTCTTTCAGGGTTTCTTGCCATGTTCTGGGTCCTACAGTGTGTATTTTTCATTTTCCACGTTTTTCAGATTTTCTCACAATATTCTGGGTTCTTCAGTGTGAATTATTAATTTTTTAAGTTTTACAGGTTTTTTCTTCATATTCTGGGTCCTACACTGTGATTTTTCTCATTTCCACGTCTTTCAGGTTTTCTTGCCATATTCCAGGTCCTTCAGTGTTAATTTTTAATTTTCCACGTTTTCAGGGTTTCTCGGCATATTCTGTGTCCTGCAGTGTGATTTTCTCATTTTTATGGTTTTTCAAGTTTTTTGGCAATTCTGGGTCCTACAGTGTTATTATTCTCATTTTCCACCTTTATCAGGTTTTCTCGACATATTTGGCGTCTTTCAGTGTGAATTTTTAATTTTCTACTTTTTTCAGGGTTTCTTGCCATATTCTGTGTCCTTCAGTATGAGTTTTTAATTTTCCTCGTTTTTCAGGTTTTCTCGCCATATTCCGTGTCCTTCACTGTGAATTTTTTATTTTCCACATTATTCAGGTTTTTTCGTCATATTCTGGGTCTTACAATGTGATTTTCTCATTTTCCTCATTTTTCAGGTTTTCTCGCCATATTTGGGGTCCGTCAGTGTGAATTTTTAATTTTCTACTCTTTCATGGTTTCTCGCTGTATTCTGGGTCATTCAGTGTGAGTTTTTAATTTTCCACATTATTCAGGTTTTTTCGTCATATTCTGAGTCTTACAATGTGATTTTCTCATTTTCCTCATTTTTCAGGTTTTCTCACCATATTTGGGGTCCGTCAGTGTGAATTCTTAATTTTCTACTCTTTCATGGTTTCTCGCCATATTCTGGGTCATTCAGTGTGAGTTTTTAATTTTCCTCGTTTTTCAGGTATTCTCACCATATTCTGGGTCCTTCAGTGTGAATTTTTATTTTTCCACGTTTTTCAGGTTTTTTCGTCATATTCTGGGTCCTACAGTGTGATTTTCTCATTTCCAATTTTTCAGGTTTTCTTGACATATTCGAGGTCCTTCAGTGTGAATTTTTAATTTTCCACATTTTTCAGGTGTTTTCGTCATATTCTGGGTCTTACAGTGTGACTTTCTCATTTTCCAAATTTTTCAGGTTTTCTCGACATATTTGGGGTCCTTCAGTGTGAGTTTTTAATTTTCTACTTTTTCAGGGCTTCTCTCCATATTCTTGGTCCTACAGCTTGTATTTTTAATTTTCCAGGTTTTCAGGGAATCTAGGCATATTCTGGGTCCTGCAGTGTGATTTTCTCATTTTTGAGGTTTTTCAAGTTTTTTCCCAATTCTGGGTCCCTCAATGTGATTATTCTCATTTTCCCCATTTTTCAGGTTTTCTCGCCATATTTGGGGGTCCTTCAGTGTGAGTTTTTAAATTTCTACTCTTTCAGGGTTTCTCGCCATATTCTGGGTCCTTCACTGTGAATTTTTAATTTTCCACCTTTTTCAGATTTTTTCTCATATTCTGGGTCCTACAGTGTGATTTTTCTCATTTCCACTTTTTCAGGTTTTCTTGCCATATTCCATGTCCTTCAGTGTGAATTTTTAATTTTCCATGTTTTTTAGTATTTCTCGCCATATTCTGGGTAATGCAGTGTGAATATTTAATTTTCCACTTTTTTCATGGTTTCTCCCTTATTCTGTGTCTGACAGTGTCAATTTTTAATTTTCATGTTTTTCAATGTTTCTCGGCATATTCTGGGTCCTGCAGTGTGATTTTATTATTTTGGACGTTTTTCAAGTTTTTTCGTAATTCTGGGTCCTACAGTGTGATTTTCTCATTTTCCAACTTTTTCAGGTTTTCTGGCCATAATTGGGGTTCTTCAGTGTCAGTTTGTAATTTTCTACTTTTTTCAGGGTTTCTTGCCATATTTGGGGTCCTTCAGTGTGAGTTTTTAATTTTCTACTCTTTCAGGGTTTCTCGCCATAAACTGTGTCCTATAGTATGTATTTTTCATTTTCCACGTTTTTCAGGTTTTTTCTTCATATTCTGGGTCCTACACTGTGATTTTCTCATTTCCACGTTTTCAGGTTTTCTTGCCATATTCCAGGTCCTTCAGTGTGGATTTTTAATTTTCCACGTTTTTCAGTATTTCTCCCCATATTATGGGTAATACAGTGTGAATTTTAATTATCCACTTTTTTTCATGGTTTCTCGCCATATTCTGTGTCCAAAAGTGTGAATTTTTAATTTTCACGTTTTTCAGTGTTTCTTGAAATATTCTGGGTCCTGCAGTGTGATTTTCTTATTTTCCACCTTTTTCAGGTTTTCTCCCCATATTTGGGGTCCTTCAGTGTCAGTTTGTATTTTTCTACTTTTTTCAGGGTTTCTCACCATATTCTGGATCCTACAGTGTGATTTTCTCATTTTCCACCTTTTTCAGGTTTTCTCGCCATGTTTGGGCTCCTTCACTGTGAGATTTTAATTTTCTACTTTTTTATTAACTTTTTCTCGCCATATTCTGGGTCTGTTAGTGTGAATTTTTAATTTTCACTTTTTTCACATTTTCTCGGCATATTCTGGGTCCTGAAATGTGATTTTCTCATTTTCCACCTTTTTCAGGGTTTCTCGCCATATTTGGGGTCCTACAGTGTGAGTTTGTAATTTTGAACTTTTTTCAGGGTTTCTCGCCATATTCTGGGTCCTACAGCATGTATTTTTAATTTTCCACGTTTTCAGGGTTTCTGGGCAAAATCTGGGTCCTACAGTGTGATTATACTCATTTTCCACCTTTTTCAGGTTTTCTCACCATATTCGGGGTCCTTCAGTGTGAATTTTTAATTTTCTACTTTTTTCAGGTATTCTCGCCATATTCTGGGTCCTACAGCATGTTTTTTTAATTTTACACGTTTTCAGGGTTTCTGGGCATAATCTGGGTCCTACAGTGTGATTATTCTCATTTTCCACCTTTTTCAGGTTTTCTCATCATATTCGGGGTCTTTCAGTGTGAATTTTTAATTTTCTACTTTTTTCAGGTTTTCTCGCCATATTCTGTGTCCTTCAGTGTGAGTTTTTTATCTTCCTCGTATTTCAGGTTTTTCGCCATATTCCGGGTCCTTCCGTGTGATATTTTAATATTTTACCTTTTTCAGGTTTTTTCGTCATATTCTGGGTCGTACTGTGTGATTTTCTCATTTCCATGTTTTTTCAGGTTCTCTTGCCGTATTCCAGGTCCTTCAGTGTGAATTTTTTCCCATGGTTTTCAGTATTTCTCTCCATATCTGGGTAATGAAGTGTGAATTTTTAATTGTCCAGTCTTTTCATGGTTTCTCACCATATTCTGTGTCCAATAGTGTGAATTTTTAATTTTCAGGTTTTTCATGGTTGTTCGGCATATTCTGGTTTCTCCAGTGTGATTTTCTCATTTTCCACGTTTTTCAAGTTTTTTCGTATTTTGGGTCCTACAAGTGTGATTTTCTCATTTTCGATGTTTTTCATGTTTTTGTAATTCTGGGTAATACAGTGTGATTATTCTCATTTTCTACCTTTTTCATATTTTCGCGCCATATTCGGGAGCCTTCAGTGTGAGTTTTTAATTTTCTACTTTGTTGAGGGTTTCTTGCCATATTCTCAGTGCTACAGAGTGTATTTTTAATTTACCACGTTTCTCAGGGTTTCTCCCCATATTCTGGGTCCTAAAATGTGATTTTCTCATTTACGACATTTTTCAAGTATTTTCGGAATTCTGGTTCCTACACTGTGATTATTCTCATTTTCCACATTTTTCAGGTTTTCTTGAAATATTTGGGGTCCTTCAGTGTGAGTTTTTAATTTTCTACTTTTATGAGGGTTTCTTGCCATATTCTGGGTACTACAGAGTGTATTATTAATTTTCCACCTTTCTCAGGGTTTCTTGCCATATTCTGGGTCCTACAGTGTCTGTCTGTCTCTCTGTGTGTCTGATCCCCTGGAACTGTAGATGGGCCACCATATAGTTGCTGGTAGTTGATCCCAGGTTCTCTGGAAGAGGAGACAATGCTGTTAATTGTTGAGCCCTTTCAGTGGCTCCACCTATCTTTAAATTTTTAGAAGTATATGTTAGGCTGTGTTTATGTACATCATATGCAGACCATAAGAGGGATTTAGATTCTCCAGGATCTGACACCCTCTTCAGGAGTGTCTGAAGACAACTACAGTGTACTTATATCTAATAAATAAATAAATAAATAAATAAATAAATAAATAAATAAACATTATTTTAAAAGGATAAGAAAGAAAGAAAGACCAGGCAGGCCTGCCCTCCTTATCTCTGTCTGTCTGTCTGTCTGTCTGATCCCCTGGAACTGGAGATGGGCCACCATATAGTTGATGGTAGTTGATCCCATGTTCTCTGGAAGAAGAGACAATGCTGTTAATTGTTGAGCCCTTTCAGTGGCCCCACCCATCTTTAAATTTTTAGAAGTGTATGTGAATCTGTGTTTATGTCCATCATATGCAGACCATAAGAGGGATTTATATTCTCCAGAATCTGACACCCTCTTCTGGAGTGTCTGAAGACAGCTACAGTGTACTTATATCTAATAAATACATAAATAAATAAATAAATATTTTTTAAAAAGGATAAGAAAGAAAGAAAAACCAGGCAGGCCTGCAATACTTGTCTGTCTGTATGTATGTATGTCTGTCTGATCCCCTGGAACTGGATATGGGCCACAATATAGTTGCTGGTAGTTGATCCCAGGTTCTCTGGAAGAGGAGACAATGCTGTTAATTGTTGAGCCCTTTCAGTGGCCCCACCCATCTTTAAATTTTTAGAAGTATATGTGAGGCTGTGTTTATGTACATCATATGCAGACCATAAGAGGGATTTAGAATCTCCAGAAGATGACACCCTCTTCTAGAGTGTCTGAAGACAGCTACAGTGTACTTATATCTAATAAAGACATAAATAAATAAATAAATAAATAAATAAATAAATAAACATTTTTTTAAAAGTATAAGAAAGAAAGAATGACCAGGCAGGCCTCCATCCTTATCTCTGACAGTCTGTCTGTCTGTCTCTCTGATCCCTTGGAACTGGAGATGGGCCACAATATAGTTTCTGTTAGTTGATCCCAGGTTCTCTGGAAGAGGAGACATTGCTGTTAATTGTTGAGCCCTTACAGTGGCTCCACCTATCTTTAAATTTTTAGAAGTATATTTTAGGCTGTGTTTATGTACATCATATGCAGACCATAAGAGGGATTTAGATTCTCCAGAATTTGACACCCTCTTCTGGAGTGTCTGAAGACAACTACAGTGTACTTATATCTAATAAATACATAAATAAATAAATAAATAAATAAATAAATAAATAAATAAATAAACATTATTTTAAAAGGATAAGAAAGAAAGAAAGACCAGGCAGGCCTGCCATCCTTATCTCTGTCTGTCTGTCTGTCTGTCTGTCTGAAACCCTGGAACTGGAGATGGGCCACCATATAGTTGCTGGTAGTTGATCCCAGGTTGTCTGGAAGAAGAGACAATGCTGTTAATTGTGAGCTTTTTCAGTGGTCCCACCCATCTTAAATTTTTAGAAGTGTATGTGAATCTGTGTTTATGTCCATCATATGCAGACCATAAGAGGGATTTATATTCTCCAGAATCTGACACCCTCTTCTAGAGTGTCTGAAGACAGCTACAGTGTACTTATATCTAATAAATACATAAATAAATAAATAAACATTTTTTAAAAAGGATAAAAAAGAAAGAAAAACCAGGGAGGCCTGCCACCCTTGTCTGTCTGTCTCTTTGTCTGCCTGATCCCCTGGAACTGGAGATGGGCCACCATATAGTTGCTGGTAGTTGATCCCAGGTTCTCTGGTAGAGGAGACAATGCTGTTAATTGTTGAGCCCTTTCAGTGGCCCCACACATCTTTAAATTTTTAGAAGTATATATGAGGCTGTGTTTATGTACATCATATGCAGACCATAAGAGGGATTTAGATTCTTCAGAATCTGACACCCTCTTGTGGAGTGTCTGAAGAGAGCTACAGTGTACTTATATATAATAAATAAATAAATAAATAAATAAATAAATAAATAAACATTTTTTAAAAAGGATAAGAAAGAAAGTAAAACCAGGCAGGCCTGCAATCCTTGTCTGTCTGTCTGTCTGTCTGTCTGATCCCCTGGAACTGGAGATGGGCCACCATATAGTTGCTGCTAGTTGATCCCAGGTTCTCTGGTAGAGGAGACAATGCTGTTAATTGTTGAGCCGTTTCAGTGGCCCCACACTTCTTTAAATTTTTAGAAGTATATGTGAGGCTGTGTTTATGTACATCATATGCAGACCATAAGAGGGATTTAGATTCTTCAGAATCTGACACCCTCTTGTGGAGTGTCTGAAGAGAGCTACAGTGTACTTATATATAATAAATAAATAAATAAATAAATAAATAAATAAATAAATAAACATTTTTTAAAAAGGATAAGAAAGAAAGTAAAACCAGGCAGGCCTGCAATCCTTGTCTGTCTGTCTGTCTGTCTGTCTGATCCCCTGGAACTGGAGATGGGCCACCATATAGTTGCTGCTAGTTGATCCCAGGTTCTCTGGTAGAGGAGACAATGCTGTTAATTGTTGAGCCGTTTCAGTGGCCCCACACTTCTTTAAATTTTTAGAAGTATATGTGAGGCTGTGTTTATGTACATCATATGCAGACCATAAGAGGGATTTAGATTCTCCAGAATATGACACCCTCTTCTGAAGTGCCTGAAGACAGCTACAGTGTACTTATATCTAATAAATACATATATAAATAAATAAACATTTTTAAAATGTATAAGAAAGAAAGAAAAACCAAGCAGGCCTGCAATCCTTGTCTGTCTGTCTGTATGTATGTCTGTCTGATCCCCTGGAACTGGAATTGGGCCACAATATAGTTGCTGGTAGTTGATCCCAGGTCCTCTGGAAGAGGAGACAATGCTGTTAATTGTTGAGCCCTTTCAGTGGCCCCAACCATGTTTAAATTTTTAGAAGTATATGTGAGGCTGTGTTTATGTACATCATATGCAGACCATAAGAGGGATATAGATTCTCCAGAATCTGACACCCTCTTCTGGAGAGTCTGAAGACAACTACAGTGTACTTATATCTAATAAATAAATAAATAAATAAATAAATAAATAAATAAATAAATAAATAAACATTATTTTAAAAGGATAAGAAAGAAAGAAAGACCAGGCAGGCCTGCCCTCCTTATCTCTGTCTGTCTGTCTGTCTGTCTGATCCCCTGGAACTGGAGATGGGCCACCATATAGTTGATGGTAGTTGATCCCATGTTCTCTGGAAGAAGAGACAATGCTGTTAATTGTTGAGCCCTTTCAGTGGCCCCACCCATCTTTAAATTTTTAGAAGTGTATGTGAATCTGTGTTTATGTCCATCATATGCAGACCATAAGAGGGATTTATATTCTCCAGAATCTGACACCCTCTTCTGGAGTGTCTGAAGACAGCTACAGTGTACTTATATCTAATAAATACATAAATAAATAAATAAACATTTTTTAAAAAGGATAAGAAAGAAAGAAAAACCAGGCAGGCCTGCAATACTTGTCTGTCTGTATGTATGTATGTCTGTCTGATCCCCTGGAACTGGATATGGGCCACAATATAGTTGCTGGTAGTTGATCCCAGGTTCTCTGGAAGAGGAGACAATGCTGTTAATTGTTGAGCCCTTTCAGTGGCCCCACCCATCTTTAAATTTTTAGAAGTATATGTGAGGCTGTGTTTATGTACATCATATGCAGACCATAAGAGGGATTTAGAATCTCCAGAAGATGACACCCTCTTCTAGAGTGTCTGAAGACAGCTACAGTGTACTTATATCTAATAAAGACATAAATAAATAAATAAATAAATAAATAAATAAATAAATAAATAAACATTTTTTTAAAAGTATAAGAAAGAAAAAATGACCAGGCAGGCCTCCATCCTTATCTCTGACAGTCTGTCTGTCTGTCTCTCTGATCCCTTGGAACTGGAGATGGGCCACAATATAGTTTCTGTTAGTTGATCCCAGGTTCTCTGGAAGAGGAGACATTGCTGTTAATTGTTGAGCCCTTTCAGTGGCTCCACCTATCTTTAAATTTTTAGAAGTATATTTTAGGCTGTGTTTATGTACATCATATGCAGACCATAAGAGGGATTTAGATTCTCCAGAATTTGACACCCTCTTCTGGAGTGTCTGAAGACAACTACAGTGTACTTATATCTAATAAATACATAAATAAATAAATAAATAAATAAATAAATAAACATTATTTTAAAAGGATAAGAAAGAAAGAAAGACCAGGCAGGCCTGCCATCCTTATCTCTGTCTGTCTGTCTGTCTGTCTGTCTGAAACCCTGGAACTGGAGATGGGCCACCATATAGTTGCTGGTAGTTGATCCCAGGTTGTCTGGAAGAAGAGACAATGCTGTTAATTGTGAGCCCTTTCAGTGGTCCCACCCATCTTAAATTTTTAGAAGTGTATGTGAATCTGTGTTTATGTCCATCATATGCAGACCATAAGAGGGATTTATATTCTCCAGAATCTGACACCCTCTTCTAGAGTGTCTGAAGACAGCTACAGTGTACTTATATCTAATAAATACATAAATAAATAAATAAACATTTTTTAAAAAGGATAAAAAAGAAAGAAAAACCAGGGAGGCCTGCCACCCTTGTCTGTCTGTCTCTTTGTCTGCCTGATCCCCTGGAACTGGAGATGGGCCACCATATAGTTGCTGGTAGTTGATCCCAGGTTCTCTGGTAGAGGAGACAATGCTGTTAATTGTTGAGCCCTTTCAGTGGCCCCACACATCTTTAAATTTTTAGAAGTATATGTGAGGCTGTGTTTATGTACATCATATGCAGACCATAAGAGGGATTTAGATTCTCCAGAATATGACACCCTTTTCTGAAGTGCCTGAAGACAGCTACAGTGTACTTATATCTAATAAATACATATATAAATAAATAAACATTTTTAAAATGTATAAGAAAGAAAGAAAAACCAAGCAGGCCTGCAATCCTTGTCTGTCTGTCTGTATGTATGTCTGTCTGATCCCCTGGAACTGGAATTGGGCCACAATATAGTTGCTGGTAGTTGATCCCAGGTCCTCTGGAAGAGGAGACAATGCTGTTAATTGTTGAGCCCTTTCAGTGGCCCCAACCATGTTTAAATTTTTAGAAGTATATGTGAGGCTGTGTTTATGTACATCATATGCAGACCATAAGAGGGATATAGATTCTCCAGAATCTGACACCCTCTTCTGGAGAGTCTGAAGATAGCTACAGTGTACTTATATCTAATAAATACATAAATAAATAAATAAATAAATAAATAAATAAATAAATAAATAAATAAATAAACATTTTTAAAAAGGATAAGAAATAAAGAAAAATCAGGCAGGCCTGCCATCCTTATCTCTGTCTGTCTGTCTGTCTGTCTGATCCCCTGCAACTTGAGATGGGCCACCATATAGTTGCTGGTATTTGATCCCACGTTCTCTGGAAGAGGAGACAATGGTGTTAATTGTTGAGCCCTTTCAGTGGGCCCACCCATCTTTAAATTTTTAGAAGTATATGTGAGGCTGTGTTTGTGAACATCATATGCAGACCATAAGAGGGATTTAGATTCTCCAGAATATGACACCCTCTTCTAGAGTGTCTGAAGACAGCTACAGTGTACTTATATCTAATAAATACATAAATAAATAAATAAACATTTTTTAAAAAGGATAAGAAAGAAAGAAAGACCAGGCAGGCCTGCCACCTTGTCTGTCTCTCTGTCTGTCTGTCTATCTGTCAGATCCCCTGGAACTGGAGATGGGCCACCATATAGTTGCTGGTAGTTGATCCCAGGTTCTCTGGAAGAGGAGACAATGCTGTTAATTGTTGAGCCCTTTCAGTGGCCCCACCCATCTTTAAATTTTTAGAAGTATATGTGAGGCTGTGTTCATGTACATCATATGCAGACCATAAGAGGGATATAGATTCTCCAGAATCTGACACCCTCTTCTGGAGAGTCTGAAGACAGCTACAGTGTACTTATATCTAATAAATACATAAATAAATAAATAAATGAATAAATAAATAAATAAACATTTTTTAAAAAGGATAAGAAAGAAAGAAAAATCAGGCAGGCCTGCCATCCTTATCTCTGTCTGTCTGTCTGTCTGTTGTCTTATCCCCTGGAACTTGAGATTGGCCACCATATAGTTGCTGTTAGTTGATCCCACGTTCTCTGGAAGAAGAGACAATGGTGTTAATTGTTGAGCCCTTTCAGTGGGCCCACCCATCTTTTAATTTTTAGAAGTATATGTGAGGCTGTGTTTATGTACATCATATGCAGACCATAAGAGGGATTTAGATTCTCCAGAAGATGACACCCTCTTCTAGAGTGTCTGAAGACAGCTACAGTGTACTTATATCTAATACATGAATAAATAAATAAATAAATAAATAAATAAATAAATAAATAAATAAATAAATATTTTTTAAACGTATAAGAAAGAAAGAATGACCAGGCAGGCCTCCATCCTTATCTCTGACAGTCTGTCTGTCTGTCTCTCTGATCCCTTGGAACTGGAGATGGGCCACCATATAGTTTCTGTTTAGTTGATCCCAGGTTCTCTGGAAGAGGAGACATTGCTGTTAATTGTTGAGCCCTTTCAGTGGCTCCACCTATCTTTAAATTTTTAGAAGTATATTTTAGGCTGTGTTTATGTACATCATATGCAGACCATAAGAGGGATTTAGATTCTCCAGAATTTGACACCCTCTTCTGGAGTGTCTGAAGACAACTACAGTGTACTTATATCTAATAAATAAATAAATAAATAAATAAATAAATAAATAAATAAACATTATTTTAAAAGGATAAGAAAGAAAGTAAGACCAGGCAGGCCTGCCATCCTTATCTCTGTCTGTCTGTCTGTCTGTCTGATCCCCTGGAACTGGAGATGGGCTACCATATAGTTGCTGGTAGTTGATCCCAGGTTCTCTGGAAGAGGAGACAATGCTGTTAATTGTTGAGCCCTATCAGTGGCCCTACACATCTTTAAATTTTTAGAAGTGTATGTGAGGCTGTGTTTATGTACATCATATGTAGACCAGAACAGGGATTTAGATTCATCAGAATCTGAAACCCTCTTCTGGAGTGTCTGACGACAGCTACAGTGTACTTATATCTAATAAATACATAAATATATAAATAAATAAATAAATAAATAAATAAATAAACATTATTGAAACCGGATAAGAAAAAAGAAAGACCAGGCAGGCCTACCATCCTTATCTCTGTCTGTCTGTCTGTCTGTCGTTCTGATCCCCTGGAACTGGAGATGGGCCACCATATAGGTGCTGGTAGTTGATCCCAAGTTCTCTGGAAGAGGAGACAATGCTGTTAATTGTTGAGCGCTTTCAGTGGCCCCACCCATCGTTAAATTTTTAGAAGTATATGCGAGGCTGTGTTTATGTACCGAATATGCAGACCATAAGAGGGATTTAGATTCTCCAGAATCTGACACCCTCTTCTGGAGAGTCTGAAGACAGCTACAGTGTACTTATATCTAATAAATACATAAATAAATAAATAAATGAATGAATAAATAAATAAATAAACTTTTTTTAAAAAGGATAAGAAAGAAAGAAAAATCAGGCAGGCCTGCCATCCTTATCTCTGTCTGTCTGTCTGTCTGTCATATCCCCTGGAACTTGAGATGGGCCACCATATAGTTGCTGGTAGTTGATCTTACGTTGTCTGGAAGAGGAGACAATGGTGTTAATTGTTTAGCCCTTTCAGTGGGCCCACCCATCTTTAAATTTTTAGAAGTATATGTGAGGCTGTGTTTATGTACATCATATGCAGACCATAAGAGGGATTTAGATTCTCCAGAAGATGACACCCTCTTCTAGAGTGTCTGAAGACAGCTACAGTGTACTTATATCTAATAAATACATAAATAAATAAATAAATAAATAAATAAACAAACATTTTTTTAAAAGTATAAGAAAGAAAAAAAGACCAGGCAGGCCTCCATCCTTATCTCTGTCTGTCTGTCTGTCTGTCTGATACCCTGGAACTAGAGATGGGCCACCATATAGTTGCTGGTAGTTCATCCAAGGTTCTCTGGAAGAGGAGACAATGCTGTTAATTGTTGAGCCCTTTCTGTGGCCCCACCAATCTTTAAATTTTTAGAAGTATATGTGAGGCTGTGTTTATGTACATCATATGCAGACCATAAGAGTGATTTAGATTCTCCAGAATCTGACACCCTCTTCTGGAGTGTCTGAAGACAGCTAAAGTTTACTTATATCTAATAAATAAATAAATAAATAAATAAATAAATAAATAAATAAATAAACATTTTTTAAAAAGGATAAGAAAGAAAGAACAGGCAGGCCTGCCATCCTTATCTCTGTCTGTCTGTCTGTCTGTCTGATCCCTTGGAACTGGAGATGGGCTACCATATAGTTGCTGGTAGTTGATCCCAGGATCTCTGGAAGAGGAGACAATGCTGTTAATTGTTGAGCCCTATCAGTGGCCCTACCCATCTTTAAATTTTTAGAAGTGTATGTGAGGCTGTGTTTATGTACATCATATGCAGACCAGAAGAGGGATTTAGATTCATCAGAATCTGACACCCTCTTCTGGAGTGTCTGAAGACAGCTACAGTGTACTTATATCTAATAAATGCATAAATAAATAAATAAATAAATAAATAAATAAATAAATAAATAAACATTATTTAAACCGGATAAGAAAAAAGAAAGACCAGGCAGGCCTACCATCCTTATCTCGGTCTGTCTGTCTGTCTGTCGTTCTGATCCCCTGGAACTGGAGATGGGCCACCATATAGGTGCTGGTATTTGATCCCAGGTTCTCTGGAAGAGGAGACAATGCTGTTAATTGTTGAACGCTTTCAGTGGCCCCACCCATCGTTAAATTTTTAGTAGTATATGTGAGGCTGTGTTTATGTACATCATATGCAGACCATAAGAGGGATTTAGATTCTCCAGAATCTGACACCCTCTTCTGGAGTGTCTAAAGACAGCTACAGTGTACTTATATCTAATAAATACATAAATAAATAAACATTTTTTAAAAACGATAAGAAAGAAAGAAACACCAGGCAGGCCTGCCATCATTATCCTTGTCTGTCTGTCTGTCTGTCTGATCCCCTGGGAGTGGAGATGGGCCACCATATAGTTGCAGGTAGTTGATCCCAGGTTCTCTGGAAGAGGAGACAATGCTGTTAATTGTTGAGCCCTTTCAGTGGCCCCCCCCCCTTTAAATTTTAAGAAGTAAATGTGAGGCTGTGTTTATGTACATCATATGCAGACCATAAGAGGGATTTAGATTCTCCAGAATCTGACACCTTCTTCTGGAGTTTCTGAAGACGGCTACAGTGTACTTATATCTAATAAACATATAAATAAATAAATAAACATTTTTTAAAAAGGATAAGAAAGAAAGAAAGACCAGGCAGGCCTGCCATCCTTATCTCTGTCAGTCTGTCTGTCTGTCAGACTGTCTGATCCCTTTGAACTGGAGATGGGCCACCATATAGTTGCTGTTATTGATCCCAGGTTCTCTGGAAGAGGAGACATGGCTGTTAATTGTTGAGCCCTTTCAGTGGCTCCACCTATCTTTAATTTTTAGAAGTGTATGTTAGGCTGTGTTTATGTACATCATATGCAGACCATAAGAGGGATTTAGATTCTCCAGAATCTGACACCCTCTTCTGGAGTGTCTGAAGACAACTACAGTGTACTTATATCTAATAAATACATACATATATAAATAAATAAATAAATAAATAAACATTTTTTTAAAAAAAGGATAATAAAGAAAGAAAGACCAGGCAGGCCTGCCATCCTTATCACTGTCTGTCTGTCTGTCTGTCTGATCCCCTGGAACTGGAGATGTGCCACCTTATAGGTGCTGGTAGTTGATCCCAGGTTCTCTGGAAGAGGAGACAATGCTGTTAATTGTTGAGTCCTTTTGTGGACCCACCTATTTTTAATTTTTAGAAGTATATGTGAGGCTGTGTTTATGTACATCATATGCAGACCATAAGAGGGATTTAGATTCTCCAGAATATGACACCCTCTTCTGGAGTGTCTGAAAACAGCTACAGTGTACTTATATCTAATAAATACATAAATAAATATATAAATAAACATTTTTCAAAAAGGATAAGAAAGAAAGAAAGATAGACCAGGTAGGCCTGCCATCCTTATCACTGTCTGTATGTCTGTCTGTCTGATCCCGTGGAACTGGAGATGGGCCACCATATAGTTGCTGGTAGTTGATCCCAGGTACTCTGGAAGAGGAGACAATGCTGTTAATTGTTGAGCTTTTAGAGTGTCCCCACCCTTCTTTAAATTTTTAGAAGTATATGTGAGGCTGTGTTTATGTACATCATATGCAGACCATAAGAGGGATTTAGATTCTCCAGAATCTGACACCCTCTTCTGGAGTGTCTGAACAGCTACAGTGTACTTATATCTAATAAATAAATAAATAAATAAATAAATAAATAAATAAATAAATAAATAAATACACATTTTTTTAAAAAAGGATAAGAAAGAAAGAAAGACCAGGCAGGCCTGCCATCCTTATCACTGTCTGTCTGTCTGTCTGTCTGTCTGATCCCCTGGAACTGGAGATGTGCCACCTTGTAGGTGCTGGTAGTTGATCCCAGGTTCTCTGGAAGAGGAGACAATGCTGTTAATTGTTGAGTCCTTTCAGTGGCCCCACCTATTTTTAATTTTTAGAAGTATATGTGAGGCTGTGTTTATGTACATCATATGCAGACCATAAGAGGGATTTAGATTATCCAGAATATGACACCCTCTTCTGAAGTGTCTGAAGACAGCTACAGTGTACTTATATCTAATAAATATATATATAAATAAATAAACATTTTTAAAATGTATAAGAAAGAAAGAAAAACTAGGCAGGCCTGCAATCCTTGTCTGTCTGTCTGTATGTATGTCTGTCTGATCCCCTGGAACTGGAGATGGGCCACAATATAGTTGCTGGTAGTTGATCCCAGGTCCTCTGGAAGAGGAGACAATGGTGTTAATTGTTGATCCCTTTCAGTGGGCCCACCCATCTTTAAATTTTTAGAAGTATATGTGAGGCTGTGTTTATGTACATCATATGCAGACCATAAGAGGGATTTAGATTCCCCAGAATATGACACCCTCTTCTAGAGTGTCTGAAGACAGCTACAGTGTACTTATATCTAATAAATACATAAATAAATAAATAAACATTTTTTAAAAAGAATAAGAAAGAAAGATAGACCAGGCAGGCCTGCCACCTTGTCTGTCTGTCTGTCTGTCTGTCTATCTGTCAGATACCCTGGAACTGGAGATGGGCCACCATATAGTTGCTGGTAGTTGATCCCCGGTTCTCTGGAAGAGGAGACAATGCTGTTAATTGTTGAGCCCTTTCAGTGGCCCCACCCATCTTTAAATTTTTAGAAGTATATGTGAGGCTGTGTTTATGTACATCATATGCAGACCATAAGAGGGATATTGATTCTCCAGAATCTGACACCCTCTTCTGGAGAGTCTGAAGACAGCTACAGTGTACTTATATCTAATAAATAAATAAATAAATAAATAAATGAATAAATGAATAAATAAACATTTTTTTAAAAAAAGGATAAGAAAGAAAGAAAAATCAGGCAGGCCTGCCATCCTTATCTCTGTCTGTCTGTCTGTCTGTCTTATCCCCTGGAACTTGAGATGGGCCACCATATAGTTGCTGGTAGTTGATCCCACGTTCTCTGGAAGAAGAGACAATGCTGTTAATTGTTGAGCCCTCTCAGTGGCCCCACACATCTTTAAATTTTTAGAAGTATATGTGAGGCTGTGTTTATGTACATCATATGCAGACCATAAAAGGGATTTAGATTCTCCAGAATCTGACACCCTCTTCTGGAGTGTCTGAAAACAGCTACAGTGTACTTATATCTAATAAATACATAAATAAATATATAAATAAACATTTTTTTAAAAAGGATAAGAAAGAAAGAAAGAAAGAAAGACGAGGCAGGCCTGCCATGCTTATCACTGTCTGTATGTCTGTCTGTCTGATCCCGTGGAACTGGAGATGGGCCACCATATAGTTGCTGGTAGTTGATCCCAGATACTCTGGAAGAGGAGACAATGCTGTTAATTGTTGAGCTTTTAGAGTGGCCCTACCCTTCTTTAAATTTTTAGAAGTATAGGTGAGGCTGTGTTTATGTACATAATATGCAGACCATAAGAGGGATTTAGATTCTCCAGAATCTGACACCCTCTTCTGGAGTATCTGAACAGCTACAGTGTACTTATATCTAATAATAAATAAATAAATAAATAAATAAATAAATAAATAAATAAACATTTTTTTAACAAAAGGATAAGAAAGAAAGAAAGACCAAGCAGGCCTGCCATCCTTATCACTGTCTGTATGTCTGTCTGTCTGATCCCCTGGAACTGGAGATGGGCCATTTTGTAGGTGCTGGTAGTTGATCCCAGGTTCTCTGGAAGAGGAGACAATGCGGTTAATTGTTGAGTCCTTTCAGTGGCCCCACCTATTTTTAATTTTTAGAAGTATATGTGAGGCTGTGTTTATGTACATCATAGGCAGACCATAAGAGAGATTTAGATTCTCCAGAATATGACAGCCTCTTCTGAAGTGTCTGAAGACAGCTACAGTGTACTTATATCTAATAAATATATATATAAATAAATAAACATTATTAAAATGTATAAGAAAGAAAGAAAAACCAGGCAGGCCTGCAATCCTTGTCTGTCTGTCTGTATGTATGTCTGTCTGATCCCCTGGAACTGGAGATGGGCCACAATATAGTTGCTGGTAGTTGATCCCAGGTCCTCTGGAAGAGGAGACAATGCTGTTAATTGTTGAGCCCTTTCAGTGGCCCCACCCATCTTTAAATTTTTAGAAGTATATGTGAGGCTGTGTTTATGTACATAATATGCAGACCATAAGAGGGATATACATTCTCCAGAATCTGACACCCTCTTCTGGAGTGTCTGAAGACAGCTACAGTGTACTTATATCTAGTAAATACATAAATAAATAAATAAATGAATAAATGAATAAATAAATAAATAAACATTTTTAAAAAGGATAAGAAAGAAAGAAAAATCAGGCAGGCCTGCCATCCTTATCTCTGTCTGTCTGTCTGTCTGTCTGTCTGATCCCCTGCAACTTGAGATGGGCCACCATATAGTTGCTGGTAGTTGATCCCACGTTCTCTGGAAGAGGAGACAATGGTGTTAATTGTTGAGCCCTTTCAGTGGGCCCACCCATCCTTAAATTTTTAGAAGTATATGTGAGGCTGTGTTTATGTACATCATATGCAGACCATAAGAGGGATTTAGATTCTACAGAATATGACACCCTCTTCTAGAGTGTCTGAAGACAGCTACAGTGTACTTAAATCTAATAAATACATAAATAAATAAATAAACACTTTTTAAAAAGAATAAGAAAGAAAGAAAGACCAGGCAGGCCTGCCACCTTGTCTGTCTGTCTGTCTATCTGTCAGATACCCTGGAACTGGAGATGGGCCACCATATAGTTGCTGGTAGTTGATCCCAGGTTCTCTGGAAGAGGAGACAATGCTGTTAATTGTTGAGCCCTTTCAGTGGCCCCACCCATCTTTAAATTTTTAGAAGTATATGTGAGGCTGTGTTCATATACATCATATGCAGACCATAAGAGGGATATTGATTCTCCAGAATCTGACACCATAATCTGGAGAGTCTGAAGACAGCTACAGTGTACTTATATCTAATAAATACATAAATGATTAAATAAATGAATAAATGAATAAATAAATAAATAAATAAATAAATAAATAAACATTTTTTAAAAAGGATAAGAAAGAAAGAAAAATCAGGCAGGCCTGCCATCCTTATCTCTGTCTGTCTGTCTGTCTGTCTTATCCCCTGGAACTTGAGATGGGCCACCATATAGTTGCTGGTAGTTGATCCCACGTTCTCTGGAAGAAGAGACAATGCTGTTAATTTTTGAGCCCTTTCAGTGGGCCCACCCATCTTTAAATATTTAGAAGTATATGTGAGGCTGTGTTTATGTACATCATATGCAGACCATAAGAGGGATTTAGATTCTCCAGAAGATGACACACTCTTCTAGAGTGTCTGAAGACAGCTACAGTGTACGTATATCTAATAAATAAATAAATAAATAAATAAATAAATAAATAAATAAATAAATAAATAAACATTTTTTTAAAAGTATAAGAAAGAAAGAAAGACCAGGCAGGCCTCCATCCTTATCTCTGTCATCTGTCTCTCTGTCTGTCTGATCCCTTGGAACTGGAGATGGGCCACCATATAGTTGCTGTTAGTTGATCCCAGGTTCTCTGGAAGAAGCGACAATGCTGTTAATTGTTGAGCCTTTTCAGTGGCTCCACCTATCTTTAAATTTTTAGAAGTATATGTTAGGCTGTGTTTATGTACATCATATGCAGACCATAAGAGGGATTTATATTCTCCAGAATCTGACACCCTCTTCTGGAGTGTCTGAAGACAGCTACAGTGTACTTATATCTAATAAATACATAAATAAATAAATAAACATTTTTTAAAAATGATAAGAAAGAAAGAAAAACCAGGGAGGCCTGCCACCCTTGTCTGTCTGTCTCTTTGTCTACCTGATCCCCTGGAACTGGAGATGGGCCACCATATAGTTGCTGGTAGTTGATCCCAGGTTCTCTGGTAGAGGAGACAATGCTGTTAATTGTTGAGCCCTTTCAGTGGCCCCACCCATCTTTAAATTTTTAGAAGTATATGTGAGGCTGTGTTTATGTACTTCATATGCAGACCATAAGAGGGATTTAGATTCTCCAGAATCTGACACCCTCTTCTGGAATGTCTGAAGACAGCTACATTGTACTTATATATAATAAATAAATAAATAAATAAATAAATAAATAAATAAATATTTTTTTAAAAGTATAAGAAAGCAAGAAAGACCAGGCAGGCCTCCATCCTTATCTCTGTCTGTCTGTCTGTCTGTCTGATACCCTGGAACTGGAGATGGGCCACCATATAGTTGCTGGTAGTTTATCCAAGGTTCTCTGGAAGAAGAGACAATGCTGTTAATTGTTGAGCCCTTTCTTTGGCCCCACCCATCTTTAAATTTTTAGAAGTATATGTGAGGCTGTGTTTATGTACATCATATGCAGACCATAAGAGCGATTTAGATTCTACAGAATCTGACACCCTCTTCTGGAGTGTCTGAAGATAGCTACAGTGTACTTATATCTAACAAATATATAAATAAATAAATAAATAAATAAACAAACATTTTTTTAAAAGGATAAGAAAGAAAGACCAGTGAGGGCTGCCATCCTTATCTTTGTCTGTCTGTCTGTCTCTCTGTTTGTCTGTCTGTCTGATCTCCTGGACCTGGAGATGGGCCACCATTTTGTTGCTGGTAGTTGATCCCAGGTCTTCTGAAGAGGAGACAATGCTGTTAATTGTTCAGCCCTTTCAGTGGCCCCACCCATCTGTAAATTTCTAGAAGTAAATGTGATGCTGTGTTTATGTACATCATATTCAGACCATTAAAGAGGGATTTACATTCTCCAGAATCTGACACCGTCTTTTGGAGTGTCTATGACGGATACAGTGTACTTATATCTAATAAATACATAAATAAAGAAATAAATATTTTTTAAAAACGATAAGAAAGAACGAAAGACCAGGCAGGCCTGCCGTCCTTGTCTGTCTGTCTGTCTGTCTGATCCCCTGGAACTGGAGATGGGCCACCATATAATTGCTGGTAATTGATCCCAGGTTCTCTGGAAGAGGATTCAGTGCTGTTAATTGTTGAGCCCTTTCAGTGGCCCCACCCATCTTTAAATTTTTAGAAGTATATGTGAGACTGTGTTCATGTACATCATATGCAGACCATAAGAGGGATATAGATTGTCCAGAAACTGACACCAACTTCGGGAGTGTTTGAAGACAGCTACAGTGTACTTATATCTAATAAATACATACTTAAATTAATAAACATTTTTTTAAAAGGATAAGAAAGAAGGAAAGACCAGGTAGGCCTGCCTACTTAACTCTATCTGTCTGTATGTCTGTCTGTCTGTCTGATCCCCTGGAACTGGAGATGGGCCACCATATAGCTGCTGGTAGTTGATCCCAGGTTCTCTATAAGAGGAGACAATGCTGTTAATTGTTGATCCCTTTCACTGGCCCCACACATCTTTAAAATTTTAGATATAAATGTGAGGCTGTGTGTATGTACATCATATGCAGACAATAAGAGGGATATAGATTCTCCAGAATCTGACACCCTCTTCGGGAGTGTCTGAAGACAGCTACAGTGTACTTATATCTAATAAATACATAAATAAATAAACATTTTTTAAAAACGATAAGAAAGAAAGAAACACTAGGCAGGCCTGCCATCATTATCCTTGTCTGTCTGTCTGTCTGTCTGATCCCCTGGGAGTGGAGATGGGCCACCATATAGTTGAAGGTAGTTGATCCCAGGTTCTCTGGAAGAGGAGACAATGCTGTTAATTGCTGAGCCCTTTCAGTGCCCCCCCCCTTTAAATTTTAAGAAGTAAATGTGAGGCTGTGTTTATGTACATCATATGCAGACCATAAGAGGGATTTAGATTCTCCAGAATCTGACACCTTCTTCTGGAGTGTGTGAAGACGGCTACAGTGTACTTATATCTAATAAACATATAAATAAATAAATAAACACTTTTTAAAAAGGATAAGAAAGAAAGAAAGACCAGGCAGGCCTGCCATCCTTATCTCTGTCAGTCTGTCTGTCTGTCAGACTGTCTGATCCCTTGGAACTGGAGATGGGCCACCATATAGTTGCTGTTAGTTGATCCCAGGTTCTCTGGAAGAGGAGACATGGCTGTTAATTGTTGAGCCCTTTCAGTGGCTCCACCTATCTTTAAATTTTTAGAAGTGTATGTTAGGCTGTGTTTATATCTATCATATGCAGACCATAAAATGGATTTAGAATCTCCAGAATCTGACACCCTCTTCTGGAGTGTCTGAAAACAGCTACAGTGTACTTATATCTAATAAATACATAAATAAATATATAAATAAACATTTTTTTAAAAAGGATAAGAAAGAAAGAAAGACCAGGTAGGCCTGCCATCCTTATCACTGTCTGTATGTCTGTCTGTCTGATCCCGTGGAACTGGAGATGGGCCACCATATAGTTGCTGGTAGTTGATCCCAGGTACTCTGGAAGAGGAGACAATGCTGTTAATTGTTGAGCTTTTAGAGTGGTCCCACCCTTCTTTAAATTTTTAGAAGTATATGTGAGGCTGTGTTTATGTACATCATATGCAGACCATAAGAGGGATTTAGATTCTCCAGAATCTGACACCCTCTTCTGGAGTGTCTGAACAGCTACAGTGTACTTATATCTAATAATAAATAAATAAATAAATAAATAAATAAATAAATAAATAAATAAATAAACATTTTTTTAAAAAAAGGATAAGAAAGAAAGAAAGACCAGGCAGGCCTGCCATCCTTATCACTGTCTGTCTGTCTGTCTGTCTGATCCCCTGGAACTGGAGATGTGCCACCTTGAAGGTGCTGGTAGTTGATCCCAGGTTCTCTGAAAGAGGAGACAATGCTGTTAATTGTTGAGTCCTTTCAGTGGCCCCACCTATTTTTAATTTTTAGAAGTATATGTGAGGCTGTGTTTATGTACATCATATGCAGACCATAAGAGGGATTCAGATTCTCCAGAATATGACACCCTCTTCTGAAGTGTCTGAAGACAGCTACAGTGTACTTATATCTAATAAATATATATATATAAATAAATAAACATTTTTAAAATGTATAAGAAAGAAAGAAAAACCAGGCAGGCCTGCAATCCTTGTCTGTCTGTCTGTACGTATGTCTGTCTGATCCCCTGGAACTGGAGATGGGCCACAATATAGTTGCTGGTAGTTGATCCCAGGTCCTCTGGAAGAGGAGACAATGCTGTTAATTGTTGAGCCCTTTCAGTGGCCCCACCCATATTTAAATTTTTAGAAGTATATGTGAGGCTGTGTTTATGTACATCATATGCAGACCATAAGAGGGATATAGATTCTCCAGAATCTGACACCCTCTTCTGGAGTGTCTGAAGACAGCTAGAGTGTACTTATATGTAGTAAATACATAAATAAATAAATAAATAAATAAATAAATAAATAAATAAATGAATAAATGAATTAATAAATAAATAAACATTTTTAAAAAGGATAAGAAAGAAAGAAAAATCAGGCAGGCCTGCCATCCTTATCTCTGTCTGTCTGGCTGTCTATCTGATCCCCTGCAACTTGAGATGGGCCACCATATAGTTGCTGGTAGTTGATCCCACGTTCTCTGGAAGAGGAGACAATGGTGTTAATTGTTGAGCCCTTTCAGTGGGCCCACCCATCTTTAAGTTTTTAGAAGTATATGTGAGGCTGTGTTTATGTACATCATATGCAGACCATAAGAGGGATTTAGATTCTCCAGAATATGACACCCTCTTCTAGAGTGTCTGAAGACAGCTACAGTGTACTTATATCTAATAAATACATAAATAAATAAATAAACACTTTTTAAAAAGAATAAGAAAGAAAGAAAGACCAGGCAGGCCTGCCACCTTGTCTGTCTGTCTGTCTGTCTGTCTATCTGTCAGATACCCTGGAACTGGAGATGGGCCACCATATAGTTGCTGGTAGTTGATCCCAGGTTCTCTGGAAGAGGAGACAATGCTGTTAATTGTTGAGCCCTTTCAGTGGCCCCACCCATCTTAAAATTTTTAGAAGTATATGTGAGGCTGTGTTCATGTACATCATATGCAGACCATAAGAAGGATATTGATTCTCCAGAATCTGACACCCTCTTCTGGAGAGTCTGAAGACAGCTACAGTGTACTTATATCTAATAAATAAATAAATAAATAAATAAATAAATAAATAAATAAATAAATAAATAAATGAATAAATAAATGAATAAATAAACATTTTTTAAAAAGGATAAGAAAGAAAGAAAAATCAGGCAGGCCTGCCATCCTTATCTCTGTCTGTCTGTCTGTCTGTCTGTCTGTCTTATCCCCTGGAACTTGAGATGGGCCACCATATAGTTGCTGGTAGTTGATCCCACGTTCTCTGGAAGAAGAGACAATGCTGTTAATTGTTGAGCCCTCTCAGTGGCCCCACACATCTTTAAATTTTTAGAAGTATATGTGAGGCTGTGTTTATGTACATCATATGCAGACCATAAAAGGGATTTAGATTCTCCAGAATCTGACACCCTCTTCTGGAGTGTCTGAAAACAGCTACTGTGTACTTATATCTAATGAATACATAAATAAATATATAAATAAACCTTTTTTTAAAAAGGATAAGAAAGAAAGAAAGAAAGACCAGGCTGGCCTGCCATGCTTATCACTGTCTGTATGTCTGTCTGTCTGAACCCGTGGAACTGGAGATGGGCCACCATATAGTTGCTGGTAGTTGATCCCAGGTACTCTGGAAGAGGAGACAATGCTGTTAATTGTTGAGCTTTTAGAGTGGCCCCACCCTTCTTTAAATTTTTAGAAGTATATGTGAGGCTGTGTTTATGTACATCATATGCAGACCATAAGAGGGATTTAGATTCTCCAGAATCTGACACCCCCTTCTGGAGTGTCTGAACAGCTACAGTGTACTTATATCTAATAATAAATAAATAAATAAATAAATAAATAAATAAATAAATAAATAAATAAATAAATAAATATTTTTTTAAAAAAAGGATAAGAAAGAAAGAAAGACCAGGCAGGCCTGCCATCCTTATCACTGTCTGTATGTCTGTCTGTCTGATCCCCTGGAACTGGAGATGGGCCACCTTGTAGGTGCTGATAGTTGATCCCAGGTTCTCTGGAAGAGGAGACAATGCTGTTAATTGTTGAGTCCTTTTAGTGGCCCCACCTATTTTTAATTTTTAGAAGTATGTGTGAGGCTGTGTTTATGTACATCATAGGCAGACCATAAGAGGGATTTAGATTCTCCAGAATATGACAGCCTCTTCTGAAGTGTCTGAAGACAGCTACAGTGTACATATATCTAATAAAAATATATATAAATAAATAAACATTTTTAAAATGTATGAGAAAGAAAGAAAAACCAGGCCGGCCTGCAATCCTTGTCTGTCTGTCTGTATGTATGTCTGTCTGATCCCCTGGAACTGGAGATGGGCCACAATATAGTTGCTGGTAGTTGATCCCAGGTCCTCTGGAAGAGGAGACAATGCTGTTAATTGTTGAGCCCTTTCAGTGGCCCCACCCATCTTAAAATTTTTAGAAGTATATGTGAGGCTGTGTTCATGTACATCATATGCAGACCATAAGAAGGATATTGATTCTCCAGAATCTGACACCCTCTTCTGGAGAGTCTGAAGACAGCTACAGTGTACTTATATCTAATAAATAAATAAATAAATAAATAAATGAATAAATGAATAAATAAATGAATAAATAAACATTTTTTAAAAAGGATAAGAAAGAAAGAAAAATCAGGCAGGCCTGCCATCCTTATCTCTGTCTGTCTGTCTGTCTGTCTGTCTTATCCCCTGGAACTTGAGATGGGCCACCATATAGTTGCTGGTAGTTGATCCCACGTTCTCTGGAAGAAGAGACAATGCTGTTAATTGTTGAGCCCTTTCAGTGGCCCCACCCATCTTTAAATTTTTAGAAGTATATGTGAGGCTGTGTTTATGTACATCATATGCAGACCATAAGAGGGTTATAGATTCTCCAGAATCTGACACCCTCTTCTGGTGTGTCTGAAGACAGCTACAGTGTACTTATATCTAGTAAATACATAAATAAATAAATAAATAAATAAATAAATAAATGAATGAATAAATAAATAAATAAACATTTTTAAAAAGGATAAGAAAGAAAGAAAAATCAGGCAGGCCTGCCATCCTTATCTCTGTCTGTCTGTCTGTCTGTCTGATCCCCTGGAACTTGAGATGGGCCACCATATAGTTGCTGGTAGTTGATCCCACGTTCTCTGGAAGAGGAGACAATGGTGTTAATTGTTGAGCCCTTTCAGTGGGCCCACCCATCTTTAAATTTTTAGAAGTATATGTGAGGCTGTGTTTATGTACATCATATGCAGACCATAAGAGGGATTTAGATTCTCCAGAATATGACACCCTCTTCTAGAGTGTCTGAAGACAGCTACAGTGTACTTATATCTAATAAATACATAAATAAATAAATAAACATTTTTTAAAAAGAATAAGAAAGAAAGAAAGACCAGGCAGGCCTGCCACCTTGTCTGTCTGTCTGTCTGTCTGTCTATCTGTCAGATACCCTGGAACTGGAGATGGGCCACCATATAGTTGCTGGTAGTTGATTCCAGGTTCTCTGGAAGAGGAGACAATGCTGTTAATTGTTGAGCCCTTTCAGTTGTCCCACCCATCTTTAAATTTTTAGAAGTATATGTGAGGCTGTGTTCATGTACATCATATGCAGACCATAAGAGGGATATTGATTCTCCAGAATCTGACACCCTAATCTGGAGAGTCTGAAGAGAGCTACAGTGTACTTATATCTAATAAATAAATAAATAAATAAATAAATAAATAAATGAATAAATGAATAAATAAATAAATAAATTAATAAATAAATAAATAAATAAACATTTTTTAAAAAGGATAAGAAAGAAAGAAAAATTAGGCAGCCCTGCCATCCTTATCTCTGTCTGTCTGTCTGTCTGTCTTATCCCCTGGAATTTGAGATGGGCCACCATATAGTTGCTGGTAGTTGATCCCACGTTCTCTGGAAGAAGAGACAATGCTGTTAATTGTTGAGCCCTTTCAGTGGGCCCACCCATCTTTAAATATTTAGAAGTATATGTGAGGCTGTGTTTATGTACATCATATGCAGACCATAAGAGGGATTTAGGTTCTCCAGAAGGTGACACTCTCTTCTAGAGTGTCTGAAGACAACTACAGTGTAGTTATATCTAATAAATACATAAATAAATAAATAAATAAATAAATAAATAAATAAACATTTTTTTAAAAGTATAAGAAAGAAAGAAAGACCAGGCAGGCCTCCATCCTTATCTCTGTCTGTCTGTCTGTCTGTCTGATACCCTGGAACTGGAGATGGGCTACACTATAGTTGCTGGTAGTTTATCCAAGGTTCTCTGGAAGAGGAGACAATGCTGTTAATTGTTGAGCCCTTTCTGTGGCCCCACCAATCTTTAAATTTTTAGAAGTATATGTGAGGCTGTGTTTATGTACATCATATGCAGACCATAAGAGCGATTTAGATTCTACAGAATCTGACACCCTCTTCTGGAGTGTCTGAAGATAGCTACAGTGTACTTATATCTAATAAATAAATAAATAAATAAATAAATAAATAAATAAATAAATAAATAAACATTATTTTAAAAGGATAAGAAAGAAAGAAAGACCAGGCAGGCCTGCCCTACTTATCTCTGTCTGTCAGTCTGTCTGTCTGATCCACTGGAACTGGAGATGGGCCACCATATAGTTGCTGGTAGTTGATCCCAGGTTCTCTGGAAGAAGAGAAAATGCTGTTCATTGTTGAGCCCTTTCAGTGGTCCCACCCATCTTTAAATTTTTAGAAGTGTATGTGAATCTGTGTTTATGTCCATCATATGCAGACCATAAGAGGGATTTATATTCTCCATAATCTGACACCCTCTTCTGGAGTGTCTGAAGACAGCTACAGTGTACTTATATCTAATAAATACATAAATAAATAAATAAACATTTTTTAAAAAGGATAAGAAAGAAAGAGAAACCAGGGAGGTCTGCAATCCTTGTCTGTCTGTCTGTATGTATGTCTGTCTGATCCCCTGGAACTGGAGATGGGCCACAATATAGTTGCTGGTAGTTGATCCCAGGTCCTCTGGAAGAGGAGATAATGCTGTTAATTGTTGAGCTTTTTCAGTGGCCCCACACATCTTTAAATTTTTAGAAGTATATGTGAGGCTGTGTTTATGTACATCATATGCAGACCATAAGAGGGATATTGAGTCTCCAGAATCTGACACCCTCTTCTGGAGAGTCTGAAGACAACTACAGTGTACTTATATCTAATAAATACATAAATAAATAAATAAATGAATAAATGAATAAATAAATAAATAAACATTTTAAAAAAGGATAAGAATGAAAGAAAAATCAGGCAGGCCTGCCATCCTTATCTCTGTCTGTCTGTCAGTCTGTCTGATCCCCTGCAACTTGAGTTGGGCCACCATATAGTTGCTGGTAGTTGATCCCACATTCTCTGGAAGAGGAGACAATGGTGTTGATTGTTGAGCCCTTTCAGTGGGCCCACCCATCTTTAAATTTTTAGAAGTACATGTGAGGCTGTGTTTATGTACATCATATGCAGACCATAAGAGGGATTTAGATTCTCCATAAGATGACACCCTCTTCTAGAGTGTCTGAAGACAGCTACAGTGTACTTATATCTAATAAATATATAAATAAATAAATAAATAAATAAATAAATAAACAAACAAACATTTTTTTTTAAAGTATAAGAAAGAAAGAAAGACCAGGCAGGCCTCCATCCTTATCTCTGTATCTCTGTCTGACTGTCTGATACCCTGGAACTGGAGATGGGCCACTATATAGTTGCTGGTAGTTTATCCAAGGTTCTCTGGAAGAGGAGGCAATGCTGTTAATTGTTGAGCCATTTCTGGGGCCCCACCCATCTTTAAATTTTTAGAAGAAAATGTGAGTCTGTGTTTCTGTACATCATATGCAGACCATGAGAGGGATTTAGATTCTCCAGAATCTGACACCCTCTTCTGGAGTGTCTGAAGACAGCTACAGTGTACTTATATCTAATAAATAAATAGATAAATAAAATAATAAATAAATAAATAAATACATAAACATTTTTTAAAAAGGATAAGAAAGAAAGAAAGACCAGGTAGGCCTGCCATCCATATCTCTGTCTGTCTGTCTGTGTGTCTATCTGATCCCCGGGAACTGGAGATGGGCCACCATATAGTTGCTGGTAGTTGATCCAAGGTTCTCAGGAAGAGGCAACAATACTGTTAATTGTTGAGCCCTTTCAGTGGCCCTACACTTCTTTAAATATTTAGAAGTATATGTGAGGCCTGTTTATGTACATCATATTCAGATTATAAGAGGATTTAGATTCTCCAGAATCTGACACCCTCTACTGGAGTGTCTGAAGACAGCTACAGTGTACTTATATATAATAAATACATAAATAAATAAATAAATAAATAAATAAATAAATAAATAAATAAATAAACATTTTTTAAAAAGGATAAGAAAGAATGTAAGACCAGGCAGGCCTGCCATCCTTATCTCTGTCAGTCTGTCTGTCTGTCTGTCTGATTCCCTTGAACTGGAGATGGGCCACCATATAGTTGCTGGTAGTTGATCCAAGGTTCTCTGGAAGAGGAGACAATGCTGTTAATTGTTGAGCCCTTTCAGTGGCCCCACACTTCTTTAAATATTTAGAAGTATATGTGAGGCTGTGTTTATGTACATTTTATTCAGATTATAAGAGGATTTAGATTCTCCAGAATCTGACACCCTCTACTGGAGTGTCTGAAGACAGCTACAGTGTACTTATATATAATAAATAAATAAATAAATAAATAAATAAATAAATAAATAAACATTTTTTAAAAAGGGTAAGAAAGAAAGTAAGACCAGGCAGGCTTGCCATCCTTATCTCTGTCTGTCTGTCTGTCTGTCTGATCCCCTGGAACTGGAGATGGGCTACCATATAGTTGCTGCTAGTTGATCCCAGGTTCTCTGGAAGAGGAGACAATGCTGCTAATTGTTGAGCCCTATCAGTGGCCCTACCCATCTTTAAATTTGTAGAAGTGTATATTAGGCTGTGTTTATGTACATCATATGCAGACCAGAAGAGGGATTTAGATTCATCAGAATCTGTCACCCTCTTCTGGAGTGTCTGAAGACAGCTACAGTGTACTTATATCTAATAAATACATAAATAAATAAATAAATAAATAAATAAATAAATAAATAAATAAACATTATTTAAACAGGATAAGAAAGAAAGAAAGACCAGGCAGGCCTGCCATCCTTATCTCTGTCTGTCTGTCTGTCTGTCTGTCGTTCTGAACCCCTGGAACTGGAGATGGGCCACCATATAGGTGCTGGTAGTTGATCCCAGGTTCTCTGGAAGAGGAGACAATGCTGTTAATTGTTGAGCGCTTTCAGTGGCCAAACCCATCGTTAAATTTTTAGTAGTATATGTGAGGCTGTGTTTATGTACATCATATGCAGACCATAAGAGGGATATAGATTCTCCAGAATCTGACACCCTCTTCTGGAGTGTCTGAAGACAGCTACAGTGTACTTATATCTAATAAATACATAAATAAATAAACATTTTTTAAAAAGGATAAGAAAGAAAGAAAGACCAGGCAGGCCTGCCATCCTTATACTTGTCTGTCTGTCTGTCTGTCTGATCCACTGGGAGTCGAGATTGGCCACCATATAGTTGCAGGTAGTTGATCCCAGGTTCTCTGGAAGAGGAGACAATGCTGTTAATTGTTGAGCCCTTTCAGTGGCTCCACATATCTTTAAATTTTAAGAAGAAAATGTGAGGCTGTGTTTATGTACATCATATGCAGACCATAAGAGGGATTAAATTCTCCATAATCTGACACCTTCTTCTGCAGTGTCTGAAGACGGCTACAGTGTACTTATATCTAATAAACATAAAATAAATAAATAAACATTTTTTAAAAAGAATAAGAGAGAAAGAAAAACCAGGCAGGCCTGCCATCCTTATCTCTGTAAGTCTGTCTGTCTGTCTGTCTGATCCCTTGGAACTGGAGATGGGCCACCGTATAGTTGCTGTTAATTGATCCCAGGTTCTCTGGAAGAGGAGACAATGCTGTTAATTGTTGAGCCCTTTCAGTGGCTCCACATATCTTTAAATTTTTAGAAGTATATGTTAGGCTGTGTTTATGTACATCATATGCATACCATAAGAGGGATTTATATTCTCCAGAATATGACACCCTCTTCTGGAGTGTCTGAAGACAACTACAGTGTACTTATATCTAATAAATAAATAAATAAATAAATAAATAAATAAATAAATAAATAAATATACATTATTTTAAAAGGATAAGAAAGAAAGAAAGACCAGGCAGGCCTGCCCTCCGTATCTCTGTCTGTCTGTCTGTCTGTCTGATCCCCTGGAACTGGAGATGGGTCACCATATAGTTGCTGGTAGTTGATCCCAAGTTCTCTGGAAGAAGAGACAATGCTGTTAATTGTTGAGCCCTTTCAGTGGCCTCACCCATCTTAAATTTTTAGAAGTGTATGTGAATCTGTGTTTATGTCCATCATATGCAGACCATAAGAGGGATTTATATTATCCAGAATCTGACACCATCTTCTGGAGTGTCTGAAGACAGCTACAGTGTACTTATATCTAATAAATATATAAATAAATAAATAAACATTTTTTAAAAAGGATAAGAATTAAAGAAAAACCAGGGAGGCCTGCCACCCTTGTCTGTCTGTCTCTTTGTTTGCCTGATCCCCTGGAACAGGAGATGGGCCATCATATAGTTGCTGGTATTTGATCCCAGGTTCTCTGGTAGAGGAGACAATGCTGTTAATTGTTGAGCCCTTTCAGTGGCCCCACATATCTTTAAATTTTTAGAAGTATATGTGAGGCTGTGTTTATATACATCATATGCAGACCATAAGAGGGATTTAGATTCTCCAGAATCTGTCACCCTCTTCTGGAGTGTCTGAAGACAGCTACGGTGTACTTATATATAATTAATAAATAAATAAATAAATAAATAAATAAATAAATAAATAAATAAATATATAAATAAACATTTTTTAAAAAGGATAAGAAAGAAAGTAAAACCAGGCAGGCCTGCAATCCTTGTCTGTCTGTCTGTCTGTCTGTCTGATCCACTGGAACTTGAGATGGGCCACCATATAGTTGCTGCTAGTTTATCCCAGGTTCTCTGGTAGAGGAGAAAATGCTGTTAATTGTTCAGCCGTTTCGTGGCCCCACACATCTTTAAATTTTTAGAAGTATATGTGATGCTGTGTTTATGTACATCATATGCAGACCATAAGAGGGATTTAGATTCTCCAGAATATGACACCCTCTTCTGAATTGTCTGAAGACAGCTACAGTGTACTTATATCTAATAAATACATATATAAATAAATAAACATTTTTAAAATGTATAAGAAAGAAAGAAAAACCAGGCAGGCCTGCAATCCTTGTCTGTCTGTCTGTATGTATGTCTGTCTGATTCCCTGGAACTGGAGATGGGCCACCATATAGTTGCTGGTAGTTGATCCCAGGTCCTCTGGAAAAGGAGACAATGCTGTTAATTGTTGAGCCCTTTCAGTGGCCCCACCAATCTTTAAATTTTAGAAGTATATGTGAGGCTGTGTTTATGTACATCATATGGAGACCATAAGAGGGATATAGATTCTCCAGAATCTGACACCCTCTTCTGGAGAGTCTGAAGACAGCTACAGTGTACTTATATCTAATAAATAAATAAATAAATAAATAAATAAATAAATAAATGAATAAATAAATAAATGAATAAATAAATAAACATTTTTTAAAAAAGATAAGAAAGAAAAATCAGGCAGGCCTGCCATCCTTATCTCTGTCTGTCTGTCTGTCTTACCCCTGGAACTTGAGATGGGCCACCATATAGTTGCTGGTAGTTGATCCCACGTTCTCTGGAAGAAGAGACAATGCTGTTAATTGTTGAGCCCTTTCAGTGGGCCCACCCATCTTTAAATTTTTAGAAGTATATGTGAGGCTGTGTTTATGTACATCATATGCAGACCATAAGAGGGATTTAGATTCTCCAGAAGATGACACCCAATTCTAGAGTGTCTGAAGACAGCTACAGTGTAATTATATCTAATAAATAAATAAATAAATAAATAAATAAATAAATAAACATTTTTTTAAAAGTATAAAAAAGAAAGAAAGAAAGACCAGGCAGGCCTCCATCCTTATCTCTGTCTGTCTGTCTGTCTGTCTGATCCCTTGGAACTGGAGATGGGCCACCATATTGTTGCTGTTAGTGGATCCCAGGTTCTCTGGAAGAGGAGACAATGCTGTTAATTGTTGAGCCCTTTCAGTGCCCCACCCATCTTTAAATTTTTAGAAGTATATGTGAGGCTGTGTTCATGTACATCATATGCAGACCATAAGAGGGAATTAGATTATCCAGAATATGACACCCACTTCTGAAGTGTCTGACGACATCTACAGTGTACTTATATCTAATAAATACATATATAAATAAATAAACATTTTAAAAATGTATAAGAAAGAAAGAAACACCAGGCAGGCCTGCAATCCTTGTCTGTCTGTCTGTCTATATGTCTGTCTAATCCCCTTGAACTGGAGATGGGTCACAATATAGTTGCTGGTAGTTGATCCCAGGTCCTCTGGAAGAGGAGACAATGCTGTTAATTGTTGAGCCCTTTCAGTGCCCCACCCATCTTTAAATTTTTAGAAGTATATGTGAGGCTGTGTTCATGTACATCATATGCAGACCATAAGAGGGATATAGATTCTCCAGAATCTGACACCCTCTTCTGGAGAGTCTGAAGACAGCTACAGTGTACTTATAGCTAATAAATACATAAATAAATAAATAAATAAATAAATAAATAAATAAATAAATAAATGAATAAATGAATAAATAAATAAATAAACATTTTTTAAAAAGATAAGAAAGAAAGAAAAATCAGGCAGGCCTGCCATCCTTATCTCTGTCTGTCTATCTGTCTGTCTGATACCCTACAACTTGAGATGGGCCACCATATAGTTGCTGGTAGTTGATCCCACGTTGTCTGGAAGAGGAGACAATGCTGTTAATTGTTGAGCCCTTTTAGTGGGCCCACCCATCTTTAAATTTTTAGAAGTATATGTGAGACTGTGTTTATGTACATCATATGCAGACCATAAGAGGGATTTAGATTTTCCAGTATATGACACCCTCTTCTAGAGTGTCTGAAGACAGCTACAGTGTACTTATATCTAATAAATACATAAATAAATAAATAAACATTTTTTAAAAAGGATAAGAAAGAAAGAAAGAAAGACCAGGCAGGCCTGCCACCTTGTCTGTCTGTCTGTCTGTCTGTCTATCTGTCAGATCCCCTGGAACTGGAGATGGGCCACCATATATTTGCTGGTAGTTGATCCCAGGTTCTCTGGAAGAGGAGACAATGCTGTTAATTGTTGAGCCCTTTCAGTGGCCCCACCCATCTTTAAATTTTTAGAAGTATATGTGAGGCTGTGTTCATGTACATCATATGCAGACCATAAGAGGGATATAGATTCTCCAGAATCTGATACCCTCTTCTGGAGAGTCTGAAGACAGCTACAGTGTACTTATATCAAATAAATAAATAAATAAATAAATAAATAAATAAATAAATAAATAAATAAATAAATGTATAAATAAATAAATAAACATTTTTTAAAAAGGATAAGAAAGAAAGAAAAATCAGGCAGGCCTGCCATCCTTATCTCTGTCTGTCTGTCTGTCTGTCTTATCCCCTGGAACTTGAGATGGGCCACCATATAGTTGCTGGTAGTTGATCCCATGTTCTCTGGAAGAAGAGACAATGCTGTTAATTGTTGAGCCCTTTCATTGGGCCCACCCATCTTTAAATTTTTGGAAGTATATGTGAGGCTGTGTTTATGTACATCATATGCAGACCATAAGAGGGATTTAGATTCTCAAGAAGATGACATCCTCTTCTAGAGTGTCTGAAGACAGCTACAGTGTACTTATATCTAATAAATAAATAAATAAATAAATAAATAAATAAATAAATAAGTAAATAAACATTTTTTAAAAAGGATAAGAAAGTAAGAAAGACCAGGCAGGCCTGCCACCCTTATCTCTGTCTGTCTGTCTGTCTGTCTGATACCCTGGAACTGAAGATGGGCCAGCATAGTGTTGCTGGTAGTTTATCCCAGGTTCTCTGGAAGAGGAGACAATGCTGTTAATTGTTGAGCCGTTTCAGTGGACCCACCCATCTTTAAATTTTTAGAAGTAAAGTTGAGGCTGTGTTTATGTACATCATATGCAGACCATAAGAGGGATTTAGATTCTCCAGAATATGACACCCTCTTCTGGATTGTTTGAAGACAGCTACATTGTACTTATATCTAATAAATACATAAATAAATAAATAAACATTTTTTAAAAAGGATAAGAAAGAAAGAAAGACCCGGCAGGCCTGCCATCCCTATCGTTGTCTGTCTGTCTGTCTGTCTGATCACCTGGAACTGGAGATGGGCCATCATATAGTTGCTGGTAGTTGATCCCAGGATCTCTGGTAGAGTTGACAATGCTGTTAATTGTTGAGCTCTTTAAGTGGCCCCACACATCTTTAAATTTTTAGAAGTATATGTGAGGCTGTGTTTATGTACATCATATGCAGACAATAAGAGGGATATAGATTCTCCAGAATCTGACACCCTCTTCTGGAGTGTCTGAAGATAGCTACAGTGTACTTATATCTAATAAATAAATAAATAAATAAATAAATAAATAAATAAATAAATAAATAAATAAATAAACATTTTTTAAAAAGGGTAAGAAAGAAAGAAAGTCCTGGCAGGACTGCCATTCTTATCTTTGTCTTTCTGTCTTTCTCTCTGTCTGTCTGTCTGTCTGATCTCCTGGAACTGGAGATGGGCCACCATTTTGTTGCTGGTAGTTGATGCCAGGTCTTCTGAAGAGGAGACAATGCTGTTAATTGTTCAGCCCTTTCAGTGGCCCCACCCATCTTTAAATTTCTAGAAGTAAATGTGATGCTGTGTTTATGTACATCATATTCAGACCATAAGAGGGATTTATATTCTCCAGAATCTGACACCGTCTTTTGGAGTGTCTGTGACGTATACAGTGTACATATATCTAATAAATACATAAATAAATAAATAAATAAACATTTTTTTTAAAACGATAAGAAAGAAAGAAAGACCAGGCAGGCTTGCCATCCTTATCTCTGTCTGTCTGTCTGTCTGTCTGATCCTCTGGAACTGGAGATGGGCCACCATAGAGTTGCTTGTAGTTGATCCCAGGTTCTCTGGAAGAGGAGACAATGCTGTTAATTGTTGAGCCCTTTAAATGGCCCCACCCATCTTTAAATTTTTAGAAGTATATGGGAAGCTGTGTTTATATTTTGAATATGCAGACCATAAGAGGGATTTAGATTCTCCAGAATCTGACACCTTCTTCTGGAGTGTCTGAAGACAGCTACAGTGTACTTATATCTAATAAATTCATAAATAAACAAATAAACATTTTTTAAAAAGGATAATAAAGAAAGGGAGAGCAGGCAGGCCTGCCATCCTTGTCTGTCTGTCTGTCTGTCTGATCCCCTGGAACTGGAGATGGGCCACCATATAATTGCTGGTAGTTGATCCCAGGTTCTCTGGAAGAGGAGTCAGTGCTGTTAATTGTTGAGCCCTTTCAGTGGCCCCACCCATCTTTAAATTTTTAGAAGTATATGTGAGGCTGTGTTCATGTACATCATATGCAGACCATAAGAGGGATATAGATTCTCCAGAATCTGACACCCTCTTCGTGAGTGTTTGAAGACAGCTACAGTTTACTTATATCTAATAAATACATAAATAAATATATAAATAAACATTTTTTAAAAAAGGATAAGAAAGAAAGAAAGACCAGGCAGGCCTGCCATCCTTAGCACTGTCTGTATGTCTGTCTGTCTGATCCCCTGGAACTGGAGATGGGCCACCATATAGTTGCTGGTAATTGATCCCAGGTACTCTGGAAGAGGAGACAATGCTGTTAATAGTTGAGCTTTTAGAGTGGACCCACCCTTCGTTAAATTTTTAGAAGTATATGTGAGGCTGTGTTTATGTACATCATATGCAGACCATAAGAGGGATTTAGATTCTCCAGAATCTGACACCCTCTTCTGGAGTGTCTGAACAGCTACAGTATATTAATATCTAATAAATAAATAGATAAATAAATAAATAAATGAATAAACATTTTTTTAAAAAGGATAAGAAAGAAAGAAAGACCAGGCAGGCCTGCCATCCATATCTCTGTCTGTCTCTCTGTCTGTCTATCTGATCCCTGGGAACTGGAGATGGGCCACCATATAGTTGCTGGTAGTTGATCCAAGGTTCTCTGGAAGAGGAGACAATGCTCTTAATTGTTGAGCCCTTTCAGTGGCCCCACACTTCTTTAAATATTTAGAAGTATATGTGAGGCCTGTTTATGAACATCATATTCAGATTATAAGAGGATTTAGATTCTCCAGAATCTGACACCCTCTACTGGAGTGTCTGAAGACAGCTACAGTGTACTTATATATAATAAATAAATAAATAAATAAATAAATAAATAAATAAATAAATAAATAAACAAACAATTTTTAAAGAGGATAAGAAAGAAAGAAAGACCAGGCAGGACTGCCATTCTTATCTTTGTCTGTCTGTCTCTCTGTCTGTCTGTCTGTCTGATCTCCTGGAACTGGAGATGGGCCACCATTTTGTTGCTGGTAGTTGATCCCAGGTCTTCTGAAGAGGAGACAATGCTGTTAATTGTTCAACCCTTTCAGTGGCCCCACCCATCTTTAAATTTCTAGAAGTAAATGTGATGCTGTGTTTATGTACATCGTATGCAGACCATAAGAGGGATTTAGATTCTCCAGAATCTGACACCCTCTTCTGGAGTGTCTGAACAGCTACAGTGTACTTATATCTAATAAATAAATAAATAAATAAATAAATAAATAAATAAATAAATAAACATTTTTTAAAAAGGATAAGAAGGAAAGAAAGACCAGGCAGGCCTGCCATCCATATCTCTGTCTGTCTGTCTGTCTGTCAATCTGATACCTGGGAACTGGAGATGGGCCACGAATAGTTGCTGGTAGTTGATCCCAGGTTCTCTGGAAGAGGAGACAATGCTGTTAATTGTTGAGCCCTTTCAGTGGCGCCACCCATTTTTAAATATTTAGAAGTATATGTGAGGCTGTGTTTATGTACATCATATGTAGACCATAAGAGGGATTTAGATTCTCCAGAATCTGACACCCTCTTCTGGAGTGTCTGAAGACAGCTACAGTGTACTTATATCTAATAAATAAATAGATAAATAAAAAAATAAATAAATAAATAAATAAATAAATAAATAAACATTTTTTAAAAAGGATAAGAAAGAAAGAAAGACCAGGCAGGCCTGCCATCCATATCTCTGTCTGTCTGTCTGTCTGTCTATCTGATCCCCGGGAACTGGAGATGGGCCACCATATAGTTGCTGGTAGTTGATCCAAGGTTCTCTGGAAGAGGAGTGTCTTAGTCAGGGTTTCTATTCCTGCACAAACATCATGACCAAGAAGCAAGTTGGGGAGGAAAGGGTTTATTCATCTTACACTTCCATGCTGCTGTTCATCACCAAAGGAAGTCAGGACTGGAACTCAGACAGGTCAGGGAGCAGGAGCTGATACAGTGGCCATGGAGGGATGTTCTTTACTGGCTTGCCTCCTCTGGCTTGCTCAGCCTACTCGCTTATAGAACCGAAACTACCAGCCCAGGGATGGTCCCACCCACAAGGGGCCTTTCCCCCTTGATCACTAATTGAGAAAATGCCTTACAGCTAGATCTCATGGAGGCATGTCCTCAACTGAAGCTCCTTTCTCTGTGATAACTCCAGCTGTGTCAAGTTGACACAAAAATAGCCAGTACAATTGACCCCTTGTCAACTTGACACACAAACACATCACTAGTAAGCCTCAACCCTTACATTCTTATTCATCCCCAAGATCTAAATAACTTTAAAAGTCCCACAGTCTTTACATATTCTTAAAATTTCAATCTCTTTAAAATATCCATCTCTTTTAAAATCCAAAGTCTTTTTACAATTAAAAGTCTCTTAACTGTGGGCTCCACTAAAACAGTTTCTTCCTTAAAGAGGGAAAATATCAGGGCACACTCACAATCAAAGCAAAAATCAATCTCCAACTGTCCAACGTCTGGGATCCAACTCACGATCTTCTGGGCTCCTCCAAGGGCTTGGGGTCACTTCTCCAGCCATGCCCTTTGTAGCACACATGTCGTCCTCTGGGCTCCAGATGCCTGTACTCCACTGCTGCTGCTGCTCTTGGTGGTCATCTCATGGTACTGGCATCTCCAAAACACTGCGTGACCCCTTCAGTCCTGGGCCTTCAATTACAACTGGGGCTGCACCTTCACCAATGGCCTTCCATGGCCTCTCACAGTGCCGAGCCTCAGCTACTCTGCGTGACCCCTTCATGCCTTCAAAACCAGTACCACCTGGGTGACCCTTACACATTACCAAGTCCCGCTGCAGAAGGAGTACAACCTTGGCTATCTCTGGAACACAGCCTCTTTGTGCTTTCAGAAAACACTTCCCAGAAGATGTCACCTCAATTATGCTGGTCTCTTCTTAATCACCGCTAATTTCTTAGCTCCAGCTAACCAGCATCAATAGTCCCAGTAATGCAAAGTTTTTGCTTTAGTAGTTCTGGTATCTTGTTAATCACAGCTGATTCTTCAGCCCCAGCTAACCAGAACTACAAAATCTTCACAATAAAAACAGCAATGGCCCTGAAGAGAGTCTTTAATTTCCCCCCTGAAATTTCACAAACCAGGCCTCCATCTTCTGCACTGTTTTCAACATTATCTTCCAAGCTCCTACACAACATCTGACAGAGCTCTTAACAACAAATGGATCTTCAAGCCCAAAGTTCCAAAGTCCTTCCACAGTCCTCCCCAAAACATGGTCAGGTTGTCACAGGAATACCCCACTCTGCTGGTACCAATTTGTCTTAGTCAGGGTTTCTATTCCTGCACAAACATCATGACCAAGAAGCAAGTTGGGGAGGAAAGGGTTTATTCATCTTACACTTCCATGCTGCTGTTCATCACCAAAGGAAGTCAGGACTGGAACTCAGACAGGTCAGGGAGCAGGAGCTGATACAGAGGCCATGGAGGGATGTTCTTTACTGGCTTGCCTCCTCTGGCTTGCTCAGCCTACTCGCTTATAGAACCGAAACTACCAGCCCAGGGATGGTCCCACCCACAAGGGGCCTTTCCCCCTTGATCACTAATTGAGAAAATGCCTTACAGCTAGATCTCATGGAGGCATCTCCTCAACTGAAGCTCCTTTCTCTGTGATAACTCCAGCTGTGTCAAGTTGACACAAAAATAGCCAGTACAAGGAGACAATGCTGTTAATTGTTGAGCCCTTTCAGTGGCCCCACACTTCTTTAAATATTTAGAAGTATATGTGAGGCTGTGTTATGTACATCATATTCAGATTATAAGACGACTTAGATTCTCCAGAATCTGACACCCTTTTCTGGAGTGTCTGAAGACAGCTACAGTGTACTTATATCTAATAAATACATAAATAAATAAATAAATAAATAAATAAATAAATAAATAAATAAATAAACATTATTTTAAAAGGATAAGAAAGAAAGAAAGACCAGGCAGGCCTGCCATCCTTATTTTTGTCTGTCTGTCTGTCTGTCTGATCCCCTGGGAGTGGAGGTGGGCCACCATATAGTTGCAGGTAGTTGATCCCAGGTTCTCTGGAAGATGAGACAATGCTGTTAATTGCTGAGCCCTTTCAGTGGCCCCACACATATTTAAATTTTTAAAAGTATATGTGAGGCTATGTTTATGTACATCATATGCAGACCATAAGAGGGATTTAGATTCTCCAGAATCTGACACCCTCTTCTGGAGTGTCTGAAGACAACTACATTGTACTTATATCTAATAAATACATAAATAAATAAATAAATAAATAAATAAATAAATAAATAAACATTATTTTAAAAGGATAAGAAAGAAAGAAAGACGAGGCAGGCCTGCCCTCCTTATCTCTGTCTGTCTGTCTGTCTGTCTGTCTGTCTGATACCCTGGAACTGGAGATGGGCCACCATATAGTTGCTGGTAGCTGATCCCAGGTTCTCTGGAAGAAGAGACAATGCTGGTAAATGTTGAGCCCTTTCAGTGGCCCCACCCATCTTAAATTTTTAGAAGTGTATGTGAATCTGTGTTTATGTCCATCATATGCAGACCATAAGAGGGATTTATATTCTCCAGAATCTGACACCCTCTTCTGGAATGTCTGAAGACTGCTACAGTGTACTTATATCTAATAAATACATAAATAAATAAATAAACATTTTTTAAAAAGGATAAGAAAGAAAGAAAAACCAGGGAGGCCTGCCACCCTTGTCTGTCTGTCTCTTTGTCTGCCTGATCCCCTGGAACTGGAGATGGGCCACCATATAGTTGCTGGTAGTTGATCCCAGGTTCTCTGGTAGAAGAGACAATGCTGTTAATTGTTGAGCCCTCTCAGTGGCCCCACACATCTTTAAATTTTTAGAAGTATATGTGAGGCTGTGTTTATGTACATCATATGCAGACCATAAGAGGGATTTAGATTCTCCAGAATCTGACAACCTCTTCAGGAGTGTCTGAAGACAGCTACAGTGTACTTATGTCTAAAAAATATATAAATGAATATATAAATAAACATTTTTTTAAAAAGGATAAGAAAGAAAGAAAGACCAGGCAGGCCTGCCATCCTTATCACTGTCTGTATGTCTGTCTGTCTGATCCCCTGGAACTGGAGATGGGCCACTATATAGTTGCTGGTAGTTGATCCCAGGTACTCTGGAAGAGGAGACAATGCTGTTAATTGTTGAGCTTTTAGAGTGGCCCCACCCTTCTTTAAATTTTTAGAAGTATATGTGAGTCTGTGTTTATGTACATCGTATGCAGACCATAAGAGGGATTTAGATTCTGCAGAATCTGACACCCTCTTCTGGAGTGTCTGAACAGCTACAGTGTACTTATATCTAATAAATACATAAATAAATAAATAAATAAATAAATAGATAAATAAATAAATAAATAAATAAATAAATAAATAAATAAACATTTTTTAAAAAGGATAAGACAGAAAGAAAGACCAGGCAGGCCTGCCATCCATATCTCTGTCTGTCTGTCTGTCTGTCAATCTGATACCTGGGAACTGGAGATGGGCCACGAATATTTGCTGGTAGTTGATCCCAGGTTCTCTGGAAGAGGAGACAATGCTGTTAATTGTTGAGCCATTTCAGTGGTGCCACCCATCTTTAAATATTTAGAAGTATATGTGAGGCTGTGTTTATGTACATCATATGCAGACCATAAGAGGGATTTAGATTCTCCAGAATCTGACACCCTCTTCTGGAGTGTCTGAAGGCAGCTACAGTGTACTTATATCTAATAAATAAATAGATAAATAAATAAATAAATAAATAAACATTTTTTAAAAAGGATAAGAAAGAAAGAAAGACCAGGCAGGCCTGCCATCCATATCTCTGTCTGTCTGTCTGTCTGTCTATCTGATCCCCTGGAACTGGAGATGGGCCACCATATATTTGCTGGTAGTTGATCCAAGGTTCTCTGGAAGAGGAGACAATGCTGTTAATTGTTGAGCCCTTTCAGTGGCCCCACACTTCTTTAAATATTTAGAATTATATGTGAGGCTGTGTTTATGTACATCATATTCAGATTATAAGAGGATTTAGATTCTCCAGAATCTGACACCCTCTACTGGAGTGTCTGAAGACAGCTACAAAGTACTTATATATAATAAATAAATAAATAAATAAATAAATAAATAAATAAATAAATAAATAAATAAATATATAAATAAACATTATTTAAACCGGATAAGAAAGAAAGAAAGACCAGGCAGGCCTGCCATCCTTATCTCTGTCTGTCTGTCTGTCTGTCTGTCTGTCGTTCTGATCCCCTGGAACCGGAGATGAGCCACCATATAGGTGCTGGTAGTTGATCCCAGGTTCTCTGGAAGAGGAGACAATGCTGTTAATTGTTGAGCCCTTTCAGTGGCCCCACCCATCGTTAAATTTTTAGTAGTATATGTGAGGCTGTGTTTATGTACATCATATGCAGACCATAAGAGGGATTTAGATTCTCCAGAATCTGACACCCTCTTCTGGAGTGTCTGAAGACGGCTACAGTGTACTTATATCTAATAAATACATAAATAAATAAACATTTTTTAAAATGGATAAGAAGGAAAGAAAGACCAGGAAGGCCTGCCATCCTTATCCTTGTCTGTCTGTCTGTCTGTCTGATCCCCTGTGAGTGGAGATGGGCCACCATATAGTTGCAGGTAGTTGATCCCAGGTTCTCTGGAAGAAGAGACAATGCTGTTAATTGCTGAGCCCTTTCAGTGCCCCCACCACCTTTAAATTTTAAGAAGTAATTGTGAGGCTGTGTTTATGTACATCATATGCAGAACATAAGAGGGATTTAGATGCTCCAGAATCTGACACCCTCTTCTGGAGTGTCTGAAGACAACTACATTGTACTTATATCTAATAAATACATAAATAAATAAATAAATAAATAAATAAATAAATAAATAAATAAACATTATTTTAAAAGGATAAGAAAGAAAGAAAGACCAGGCAGGCCTGTCCTCTTTATCTCTGTCTGTCTGTCTGTCTGTCTGTCTGATCCCCTGGAACTGGAGATGGGCCACCATATAGTTGCTGGTAGCTGATCCCAGGTTCTCTGGAAGAGGAGACAATGCTGTTAATTGTTGAGCCATTTCAGTGGTGCCACCCATCTTTAAATATTTAGAAGTATATGTGAGGCTGTGTTTATGTACATCATATGCAGACCATAAGAGGGATTTAGATTCTCCAGAATCTGACACCCTCTTCTGGAGTGTCTGAAGGCAGCTACAGTGTACTTATATCTAATAAATAAATAGATAAATAAATAAATAAATAAATAAACATTTTTTAAAAAGGATAAGAAAGAAAGAAAGACCAGGCAGGCCTGCCATCCATATCTCTGTCTGTCTGTCTGTCTGTCTATCTGATCCCCTGGAACTGGAGATGGGCCACCATATATTTGCTGGTAGTTGATCCAAGGTTCTCTGGAAGAGGAGACAATGCTGTTAATTGTTGAGCCCTTTCAGTGGCCCCACACTTCTTTAAATATTTAGAATTATATGTGAGGCTGTGTTTATGTACATCATATTCAGATTATAAGAGGATTTAGATTCTCCAGAATCTGACACCCTCTACTGGAGTGTCTGAAGACAGCTACAAAGTACTTATATATAATAAATAAATAAATAAATAAATAAATAAATAAATAAATAAATAAATATATAAATAAACATTATTTAAACCGGATAAGAAAGAAAGAAAGACCAGGCAGGCCTGCCATCCTTATCTCTGTCTGTCTGTCTGTCTGTCTGTCTGTCGTTCTGATCCCCTGGAACCGGAGATGAGCCACCATATAGGTGCTGGTAGTTGATCCCAGGTTCTCTGGAAGAGGAGACAATGCTGTTAATTGTTGAGCCCTTTCAGTGGCCCCACCCATCGTTAAATTTTTAGTAGTATATGTGAGGCTGTGTTTATGTACATCATATGCAGACCATAAGAGGGATTTAGATTCTCCAGAATCTGACACCCTCTTCTGGAGTGTCTGAAGACGGCTACAGTGTACTTATATCTAATAAATACATAAATAAATAAACATTTTTTAAAATGGATAAGAAGGAAAGAAAGACCAGGAAGGCCTGCCATCCTTATCCTTGTCTGTCTGTCTGTCTGTCTGATCCCCTGTGAGTGGAGATGGGCCACCATATAGTTGCAGGTAGTTGATCCCAGGTTCTCTGGAAGAAGAGACAATGCTGTTAATTGCTGAGCCCTTTCAGTGCCCCCACCACCTTTAAATTTTAAGAAGTAATTGTGAGGCTGTGTTTATGTACATCATATGCAGAACATAAGAGGGATTTAGATGCTCCAGAATCTGACACCCTCTTCTGGAGTGTCTGAAGACAACTACATTGTACTTATATCTAATAAATACATAAATAAATAAATAAATAAATAAATAAATAAATAAATAAACATTATTTTAAAAGGATAAGAAAGAAAGAAAGACCAGGCAGGCCTGTCCTCTTTATCTCTGTCTGTCTGTCTGTCTGTCTGTCTGATCCCCTGGAACTGGAGATGGGCCACCATATAGTTGCTGGTAGCTGATCCCAGGTTCTCTGGAAGAGGAGACAATGCTGTTAATTGTTGAGCCATTTCAGTGGTGCCACCCATCTTTAAATATTTAGAAGTATATGTGAGGCTGTGTTTATGTACATCATATGCAGACCATAAGAGGGATTTAGATTCTCCAGAATCTGACACCCTCTTCTGGAGTGTCTGAAGGCAGCTACAGTGTACTTATATCTAATAAATAAATAGATAAATAAATAAATAAATAAATAAACATTTTTTAAAAAGGATAAGACAGAAAGAAAGACCAGGCAGGCCTGCCATCCATATATCTGTCTGTCTGTCTGTCTGTCAATCTGATACATGGGAACTGGAGATGGGCCACGAATAGTTGCTGGTAGTTGATCCCAGGTTTTCTGGAAGAGGAGACAATGCTGTTAATTGTTGAGCCCTTTCAGTGGTGCCACCCATCTTTAAATATTTAGAAGTATATGTGAGGCTGTGTTTATGTACCTCATATGCAGACCATAAGAGGGATTTAGATTCTCCAGAATCTGACACCCTCTTCTGGAGTGTCTGAAGACAGCTACAGTGTACTTATATCTAATAAATAAATAGATAAATAAATAAATAAATAAATAAACATTTTTTAAAAAGGATAAGAAAGAAAGAAAGACCAGGCAGGCCTGCCATCCATATCTCTGTCTGTCTGTCTGTCTGTCTATCTGATCCCCTGGAACTGGAGATGGGCCACCATATATTTGCTGGTAGTTGATCCAAGGTTCTCTGGAAGAGGAGACAATGCTGTTAATTGTTGAGCCCTTTCAGTGGCCCCACACTTCTTTAAATATTTAGAATTATATGTGAGGCTGTGTAATGTACATCATATTCAGATTATAAGAGGATTTAGATTCTCCAGAATCTGACACCCTCTACTGGAGTGTCTGAAGACAGCTACAGTGTACTTATATATAATAAATACATAAATAAATAAATAAATAAATAAATATATAAATAAACATTATTTAAACCGGATAAGAAAGAAAGAAAGACCTGGCAGGCCTGCCATCCTTATCTCTGTCTGTCTTTCTGTCTGTCTGTCGTTCTGATCCCCTGGAACCGGAGATGAGCCACCATATAGGTGCTGGTAGTTGATCCCAGGTTCTCTGGAAGAGGAGACAATGCTGTTAATTGTTGAGCCCTTTCAATGGCCCCACCCATCGTTAAATTTTTAGTAGTATATGTGAGGCTGTGTTTATGTACATCATATGCAGACCATAAGAGGGATTTAGATTCTCCAGAATCTGACACCCTCTTCTGGAGTGTCTGAAGACGGCTACAGTGTACTTATATCTAATAAATACATAAATAAATAAACATTTTTTAAAATGGATAAGAAAGAAAGAAAGACCAGGAAGGCCTGACATCCTTATCCTTGTTTGTCTGTCTGTCTGTCTGATCCCCTGTGAGTGGAGATGGGCCACCATATAGTTGCAAGTAGTTGATCCCAGGTTCTCTGGACGAAGAGACAATGCTGTTAATTGCTGAGCCCTTTCAGTGCCCCCCCCCACCTTTAAATTTTAAGAAGTAATTGTGAGGCTGTGTTTATGTACATCATATGCAGAACATAAGAGGGATTTAGATGCTCCAGAATCTGACACCCTCTTCTGGAGTGTCTGAAGGCAACTACATTGTACTTATATCTAATAAATAAATAAATAAATAAATAAATAAATAAATAAATAAACATTATTTTAAAAGGATAAGAAAGAAAGAAAGACCAGGCAGGCCTGCCCTCTTTATCTCTGTCTGTCTGTCTGTCTGTCTGATCCCCTGGAACTGGAGATGGGCCACCATATAGTTGCTGGTAGCTGATCCCAGGTTCTCTGGAAGAAGAGACAATGCTGTTAAATGTTGAGCCCTTTCAGTGCCCCCTCCACCTTTAAATTTTAAGAAGTAATTGTGAGGCTGTGTTTATGTACATCATATGCAGAACATAAGAGGGATTTAGATGCTCCAGAATCTGACACCCTCTACTGGAGTGTCTGAAGACAGCTACAGTGTACTTATATCTAATAAATAAATAAATAAATAAATAAATAAATAAATAAATAAACATTTTTAAAAAAGGATAAGACAGAAAGAAAGACCAGGCAGGCCTGCCATCCATATCTCTGTCTGTCTGTCTGTCAATCTGATACCTGGGAACTGGAGATGGGCAAAGAATAGTTGCTGGTAGTTGATCACAGGTTCTCTGGAAGAGGAGACAATGCTGTTAATTGTTGAGCCCTTTCAGTGTCGCCACCCATCTTTAAATATTTAGAAGTATATGTGAGGCCGTGTTTATGTACATCATATGCAGACCATAAGAGGGATTTAGATTCTCCAGAATCTGACACCCTCTTCTGGAGTGTCTGAAGACAGCTACAGTGTACTTATATCTAATAAATAAATAGATAAATAAATAAATAAATAAATAAATAAATAAATAAACATTTTTTAAAAAGGATAAGAAAGAAAGAAAGACCAGGCAGGCCTGCCATCCATATCTCTGTCTGTCTGTCTGTCTGTCTATCTGATCCCCGGGAACTGGAGATGTGCCACCATATATTTGCTGGTAGTTGATCCAAGGTTGTCTGGAAGAGGAGACAATGCTGTTAATTGTTGAGCCCTTTCAGTGGCTTCACACTTCTTTAAATATTTAGAAGTATATGTGAGGCTGTGTTTATGTACATCATATTCAGATTATAAGAGGATTTAGATGCTCCAGAATCTGACACCCTCTACTGGAGTGTCTGAAGACAGCTACAGTGTACTTATATATAATAAATACATACATAAATAAATAAATAAATAAATAAATAAACATTTTTTAAAAACGATAAGAAAGAAAGTAAGACCAGGCAGGCCTGCCATCCTTAGCCTTGTCTGTCTGTCTGTCTGTGTTTCTGATCCCCTGGAACTGGAGACAGGCTACCATATAGTTGCTGGTAGTTGATACCAGGTTCTCTGGAAGAGGAGACAATGCTGTTAATTGTTGACCCCTATTTGTGGCCCTACCCATCTTTAAATTTTTAGAAGTGTATGTGAGGCTGTGTTTATGTACATCATATGCAGACCAGAAGAGGGATTTAGATTCATCAGTATCTGACACCCTTTTCTGGAGTGTCTGAAGACAGCTACAGTGTACTTATATCTAATAAATACATAAATAAATAAATAAATAAATAAATAAATAAATAAATAAATAAATAAATAAACATTATTTAAACCAGATAAGAAAGAAAGAAATACCAAGCAGGCCTGCCATCCTTATCTCTGTCTGTCTTCTGTCTGTCTGTCGTTCTGATCCCCTGGAACTGGAGATGGGCCACCATATAGGTGCTGGTAGTTGATCCCAGGTTCTCTGGAAGAGGAGACAATGCTGTTAATTGCTGAGCCCTTTCATTGCCCTCCCCCACACTTAAATTTTAATAAGTATATGTGAGGCTGTGTTTATGTACATCATATGCAGACCATAAGAGGGATTTAGATTCTCCAGAATCTGACACCTTCTTCTGGAGTGTCTGAAGACGGCTACAGTGTACTTACATCTAATAAACATATAAATAAATAAATAAACATTTTTTAAAAAGGATAAGAAAGAAAGAAACACCAGGCAGGCCTGCCATCCTTATCTCTGTCAGTCTGTCTGTCTGTCAGTCTGTCTGATCCCTTGGAACTGGAGATGGGCCACCATATAGTTGCTGTTAGTTGATCCCAGGTTCTCTGGAAGAGGAGACAATGCTGTTAATTGTTGAGCCCTTTCAGTGGCTCCACCTATCTTTAAATTTTTAGAAGTATATGTTAGGCTGTGTTTATGTACATCATATGCAGACAATAAGAGGGATTTATATTCTCCAGAATGTGACACCCTCTTCTGGAGTGTCTGAAGACAGCTACAGTGTACTTATATCTAATAAATAAATAAATAAATAAATAAATAAATAAATAAATAAATAAATAAATATAAATAAATAAACATTTTTTAAAAAGAATAAGAAAGAAAGTAAGACCAGGCAGGCCTGCCATCCTTATCTCTGTCTGTCTGTCTGTCTGCCTGATCCCCTGGAACTGGAGATGGGCCACCATACAGTTGCTGGTATTTGATCCCAGGTTCTCTGGTAGAGGAGACAATGCTGTTAATTGTTGAGCCCTTTCAGTGGCCCCACACATCTTTAAATTTTTAAAAGTATATGTGCGGCTATGTTTATGTACATCATATGCAGACCATAAGAGGGATTTAGATTCTCCAGAATCTGACACCCTCTTCTGGAGTATCTGAAGACAGCTACAGTGTACTTATATATAATAAATACATAAATAAATAAATAAATAAATGAATAAATAAATAAATAAACATTTTTTAAAAAGGATAAGAAAGAAAGTAAAACCACGCAGGCCTGCAATCCTTGTCTGTCTGTCTGTCTGATCCCCTGGAACTAGAGATGGGCCACCATATAGTTGCTGCTAGTTGATCCCAGGTTCTCTGGTAGAGGAGACAATGCTGTTAATTGTTTAATTGTTGAGCCGTTTCAGTGGCCCCACACATCTTTAAATTTTTAGAAGTATATGTGAGGCTGTGTTTATGTACATCATATGCAGACCATAAGAGGGATTTAGATTCTCCAGAATATGACACCCTCTTCTGAAGTGTCTGAAGACAGCTACAGTGTACTTATATCTAATAAATACATATATAAATAAATAAACATTTTTAAAATGTATAAGAAAGAAAGAAAAACCAGGCAGTCCTGCAATCCTTGTCTGTCTGTCTGTATGTATGTCTGTCAGATCCCCTGGAACTGGAGATGGGCCACAATATAGTTGCTGGTAGTTGATCCCAGGTCCTCTGGAAGAGGAGACAATGCTGTTAATTGTTGAGCCGTTTCAGTGGCCCCACCTATCTTTACATTTTTAGAAGTATATGTGAGGCTGTGTTTATGTACATCATATGCAGACCATAAGAGGGATATAGATTCTCCAAAATCTGACACCCTCTTCTGGAGAGTCTGAAGACAGCTACAGTGTACTTATATCTAATAAATACATAAAAATAAATAAATAAATAAATAAATAAATAAATAAATAAATAAATGAATAAATGAATAAATAAATAAATAAACATTTTTAAAATATATAAGAAAGAAAGAAAAATCAGGCAGGACTGCCATCCTTATCTCTGTCTGTCTGTCTGTCTGTCTGATCCCCTGCAACTTGAGATGGGCCACCATATAGTTGCTGGTAGTTGATCCCACGTTCTCTGGAAGAGGAGACAATGGTGTTAATTGTTGAGCCCTTTCAGTGGGCCCACCCATCTTTAAATTTTTAGAAGTATATGTGAGGCTGTGTTTATGTACATCATATACAGACAATAAGAGTGATTTAGATTCTCCAGAAGATGACACCCTCTTCTAGAGAGTCTGAAGACAGCTACAGTGTACTTATATCTAATAAATAAATAAATAAATAAATAAATAAATAAATAAATAAATAAATATTTTTTTAAAAGTATAAGAAAGAAAGAAAGACCAGGCAGGCCTCCATCCTTATCTCTGTCTCTCTGTCTGACTCTCTGATACCCTGGAACTGGAGATGAGCCACCATATAGTTGCTGGTAGTTTATCCAAGGTTCTCTGGAAGAGGAAGCAATGCTGTTAATTGTTGAGCCATGTCTGGGGCCCAACCCATCTTTAAATTTTTAGAAGAAAACGTGAGTCTGTGTTTATGTACATCATATGCAGTCCATAAGAGGGATATAGATTCTCCAGAATCTGACACCCTCTTCTGGAGTGTCTGAAGACAGCTAAAGTGTACTTATATCTAATAAATAAATAGATAAATAAATAAATAATTAATTAAACATTTTTAAAAAAGGATAAGAAAGAAAGAAAGACCAGGCAGGCCTTCCATCCTTATCTCTGTCTGTCTGTCTGTCTGTCTGTCTGATCCCCTGGAACTGGAGATGGGCTACCATATAGTTGCTGTTAGTTGATCCCAGGTTCTCTGGAAGAGGAGACAATGCTGTTAATTGTTGAACCCTATCAGTGGCCCTACCCATCTTTAAATTTTTAGAAGTGTATGTGAGGCTGTGTTTATGTACATCATATGCAGACTAGAAGAGGGATTTATATTCATCAGAATCTGACACACTCTTCTGGAGTGTCTGAAGACAGCTACAGTGTACTTATATCTAATAAATACATAAATAAATAAGTAAATAAAGAAATAAACATTATTTAAACCAGATAAGAAAGAAAGAAAGAAAGACCAGGCAGGCCTGACATCCTTATCTCTGTCTGTCTGTCTGTCTGTCTGTCGTTCTGATCCCCTGGAACTGGAGATGGGCCACCATATAGGTGCTGGTAGTTGATCCCAGGTTCTCTGGAAGAGGACACAATGCTGTTAATTGCTGAGCCCTTTCAGTGCCCCCACCACCTTTAAATTTTAAGAAGTAATTGTGAGGCTGTGTTTATGTACATCATATGCAGACCATAAGAGGGATTTAGATTCTCCAGAATCTGACACCCTCTTCTGGAGTGTCTGAAGACAGCTACAGTGTACTTATATGTAATAAATACATAAATAAATAAACATTTTTTTAAAAAGGATAAGAAAGAAAGACCAGGCAGGCCTGCCATCCTTATCCTTGTCTGTCTGTCTGTCTCTCTGATCCCCTGGGAGTGGAGATGGGCCACCATATAGTTGCAGGTAGTTGATCCCAGGTTTTCTGGAAGAGGAGACAATGCTGTTAATTGTTGAGCCCTTTCAGTGGCTCCACCTATCTTTAAATTTTTAGATGTATATGTGAGGCTGTGTTTATGTACATCATATGCAGACCATAAGAGCTATTTAGATTCTCCACAATCTGACACCCTCTTCTGGAGTGTCTGAAGACAACTACAGTGTACTTATATCTAATAAATACATAAATAAATAAATAAATAAATAAATAAATAAATAAATAAATAAACATTTTTTAAAAGGATAAGAAAGAAAGAAAGACCAGGCAGGCCTGACCTCCTTATCTCTGTCTGTCTGTCTGTCTGATCCCCTGGAACTGGAGATGGGCCACCATATAGTTGCTGGTAGTTGATCCCAGATTCCCTGGAAGAAGAGACAATGCCGTTAATTGTTGAGCCCTTTCAGTGGCCCCACCCATCTTTAAATTTTTAGATGTATATGTTAGGCTGTGTTTATGTCCATCATATGCAGACCATAATAGGGATTTATATTCTCCAGAATCTGACACCCTCTTCTGGAGTGTCTGAAGAAAACTACAGTGTACTTATATCTAATAAATACATAAATAAATAAAAAACATTATTTTAAAAGGATAAGAAAGAAAGAAAAACCAGGGAGGCCTGCCACCCTTGTCTGTCTGTCTCTTTGTCTGCCTGATCCCCTGGAACTGGAGATGGGCCAACATATAGTTGCTGGTATTTGCTCCCAGGATCTCTGGTAGAGGAGACAATGATGTTAATTGTTGAGCCCTTTCAGTGGCCCCACACATCTTTAAATTTTTAGAAGTATATGTGAGGCTGTGTTTATGTACATCATATGCAGACCATAAGAGGGATTTAGATTCTCCAGAATCTGTCACCCTCTTCTGGAGTGTCTGAAGACAGCTACAGTGTACTTATATATAAAAAATACATAAATAAATAAATAAACATTTTTTAAAAAGGATAAGAAAGAAAGTAAAACCAGGCAGGCCTGCAATCCTTGTCTGTCTGTCTGTCTGTCTGTCTGATCCCCTGGAACTGGAGATGGGCCACCATATAGTTGCTGCTAGTTGATCCCAGGTTCTCTGGTAGAGGAGACAATGCTGTTAATTGTTGAGCCGTTTCAGTGGCCCCACACATCTTTAAATTTTTAGAAGTATATGTGAGGCTTTGTTTATGTACATCATATGCAGACCATAAGAGGGATTTAGATTCTCCAGAATATGACACCCTCTTCTGAAGTGTCTGAAGACAGCTACAGTGTACTGATATCTAATAAATACATAAATAATAAATAAATAAATAAATATATAAATAAACATTTTTAAAATGTATAAGAAACAAAGAAAAACCAGGCAGGCCTGCAATCCTTGTCTGTCTGTCTGTATGTATGTCTGTCTGATCCCCTGGAACTGGAGATGGGCCACAATATAGTTGCTGCTAGTTGATCCCAGGTCCTCTGGAAGAGGAGACAATGCTGTTAATTGTTGATCCCTTTCCGTGGCCCCACCCATCTTTAAATTTTTATAAGTATATGTGAGGCTGTGTTTATGTACATCATATGCAGACCATAAGAGGGATTTAGATTCTCCAGAATATGACACCCTCTTCTGAAGTGTCTGAAGACAGCTACAGTGTACTTATATCTAATAAATACATAAATAAATAAATAAATGAATAAATGGATGAATAAATAAATAAATAAATAAATAAATAAATAAATAAATAAACATTTTTTAAAAGGATAAGAAAGAAAGAAAAATCAGGCAGGCCTGCCATCCTTATCTCTGTCTGTCTGTCTGTCTGTCTGTCTTATCCCCTGGAACTTGAGATGGGCCACCATATAGTTGCTGGTAGTTGATCCCACGTTCTCTGGAAGAAGAGACAATGCTGTTAATTGTTGAGCCCTTTCAGTGGGCCCACCCATCTTTAACTTTTTAGAAGTATATGTGAGGCTGTGTTTATGTACATCATATGCAGACCATAAGACAGATTTAGATTCTCCAGAATCTGACACCCTCTTCTGGAGAGTCTGAAGACAGCTAGAGTGTACTTATATCTAATAAATACATAAATAAATAAATAAATGAATAATTAAACATTATTTTAAAAGGATAAGAAAGAAAGAAAGACCAGGCAGGCCTGCCCTTCTTATCTCTGTCTGTCTGTCTGTCTGTCTGATCCCCTGGAACTGGAGATGGGCCACCATAAAGTTGCTGGTAGTTGATCCCAGGTTCTCTGGAAGAAGAGACAATGCTGTTAATTGTTGAGCCCTTTCAGTGGCCCCACCCATCTTTAAATTTTTAGAAGTGTATGTGAATCTGTGTTTATGTCCATCATATGCAGACCATACGAGGGATTTATATTATCCAGAATCTGACACCCTCTTCTGGAGTGTCTGAAAACAGCTACACTGTACTTATATCTAATAAATACATACATAAATAAATAAACATTTTTTAAAAAGAATAAGAAAGAAAGAAAAACCAGGGAGGCCTGCCACCCTTGTCTGTCTGTCTCTTTGTCTTCCTGATCCCCTGGAACTGGAGATGGGCCACCATACAGTTGCTGGTATTTGATCCCAGGTTCTCTGGTAGAGGAGACAATGCTGTTAATTGTTGAGCCCTTTCAGTGGCCCCACACATCTTTAAATTTTTAAAAGTATATGTGAGGCTATGTTTATGTACATCATATGCAGACCATAAGAGGGATTTAGATTCTCCAGAATCTGACACCCTCTTCTGGATTGTCTGAAGACAGCTACAGTGTACTTATATATAATAAATACATAAATAAATAAATAAATAAATAAATAAATAAATAAATAAATAAATAAATGAATGAATAAATAAATAAATAAACATTTTTTAAAAAGGATAAGAAAGAAAGTAAAACCACGCAGGCCTGCAATCCTTGTCTGTCTGTCTGTCTGTCTGATACCCTGGAACTGGAGATGTGCCACCATATAGTTGCTGCTAGTTGATCCCAGGTTCTCTGGTAGAGGAGACAATGCTGTTAATTGTTTAATTGTTGAGCCGTTTCAGTGGCCCCACACATCTTTAAATTTTTAGAAGTATATGTGAGGCTTTGTTTATGTACATCATATGCAGACCATAAGAGGGATTTAGATTCTCCAGAATATGACACCCTCTTCTGAAGTGTCTGAAGACAGCTACAGTGTACTTATATTTAATAAATACATATATAAATTAATAAACATTTTTAAAATGTATAAGAAAGAAATAAAAACCAGGCAGTCCTGCAATCCTTGTCTGTCTGTCTGTATGTATGTCTGTCAGATCCCCTGGAACTGGAGATGGGCCACAATATAGTTGCTGGTAGTTGATCCCAGGTCCTCTGGAAGAGGAGACAATGCTGTTAATTGTTGAGCCGTTTCAGTGGCCCCACCTATCTTTAAATTTTAAAAGTATATGTGAGGCTGTGTTTATGTACATCATATGCAGACCATAAGAGGGATATAGATTCTCCAAAATCTGACACCCTCTTCTGGAGAGTCTGAAGACAGCTACAGTGTACTTATATCTAATAAATACATAAAAATAAATAAATAAATAAATAAATAAATGAATAAATAGATAAATAAACATTTTTAAAAAGGATAAGAAAAAAAGAAAAATCAGGCAGGACTGCCATCCTTATCTCTGTCTGTCTGTCTGTCTGTCTGATCCCCTGCAACTTGAGATGGGCCACCATATAGTTGCTGGTAGTTGATCCCACGTTCTCTGGAAGAGGAGACAATGGTGTTAATTATTGAGCCCTTTCAGTGGGCCCACCCATCTTTAAATTTTTAGAAGTATATGTGAGGCTGTGTTTATGTACATCATATACAGACCATAAGAGTGATTTAGATTCTCCAGAAGATGACACCCTCTTCTAGAGAGTCTGAAGACAGCTACAGTGTACTTATATCTAATAAATGAATAAATAAATAAATAAATAAATAAATAAATAAATAAATAAAATTTTTTTAAAAAGATAAGAAAGAAAGTAGGACCAAGCAGGCCTGCCCTCCTTATCTCTGTCTGTCTGTCTGTCTGTCTGTCTGATCCCCTGGAACTGGAGATGGGCCACCATATAGTTGCTGGTAGTTGATCCCAGGTTCTCTGGAAGAAGAGACAATGCTGTTAATTGTCGAGCCCTTTCAGTGGCCCCACCCATCTTTAAATTTTTAGATGTATATGTTAGGCTGTGTTTATGTACATCATATGCAGACCATAATAGGGATTTATATTCTCCAGAATCTGACACACTCTTCTGGAGTGTCTGAAGACAACTACAGTGTACTTATATCTAATAAATACATAAATAAATAAATAAATAAATAAATAAATAAATAAATAAATAAACATTTTTTAAAAGGATAAGAAAGAAAGAAAGACCAGGCAGGCCTGACCTCCTTATCTCTGTCTGTCTGTTTGTCTGTCTGATCCCCTGGAACTGGAGATGGGCCACCATATAGTTGCTGGTAGTTGATCCCAGGTTCCCTGGAAGAAGAGACAATGCTGTTAATTGTTGAGCCCTTTCAGTGGCCCCACCCATCTTTAAATTATTAGATGTATATGTTAGGCTGTGTTTATGTCCATCATATGCAGACCATAATAGGGATTTATATTCTCCAGAATCTGACACCCTCTTCTGGAGTGTCTGAAGAAAACTACAGTGTACTTATATCTAATAAATACATAAATAAATAAAAAACATTATTTTAAAAGGATAAGAAAGAAAGAAAAACCAGGGAGGCCTGCCACCCTTGTCTGTCTGTCTCTTTGTCTGCCTGATCCCCTGGAACTGGAGATGGGCCAACATATAGTTGCTGGTATTTGCTCCCAGGATCTCTGGTAGAGGAGACAATGATGTTAATTGTTGAGCCCTTTCAGTGGCCCCACACATCTTTAAATTTTTAGAAGTATATGTGAGGCTGTGTTTATGTACATCATATGCAGACCATAAGAGGGATTTAGATTCTCCAGAATCTGTCACCCTCTTCTGGAGTGTCTGAAGACAGCTACAGTGTACTTATATATAAAAAATACATAAATAAATAAATAAACATTTTTTAAAAAGGATAAGAAAGAAAGTAAAACCAGGCAGGCCTGCAATCCTTGTCTGTCTGTCTGTCTGTCTGTCTGATCCCCTGGAACTGGAGATGGGCCACCATATAGTTGCTGCTAGTTGATCCCAGGTTCTCTGGTAGAGGAGACAATGCTGTTAATTGTTGAGCCGTTTCAGTGGCCCCACACATCTTTAAATTTTTAGAAGTATATGTGAGGCTTTGTTTATGTACATCATATGCAGACCATAAGAGGGATTTAGATTCTCCAGAATATGACACCCTCTTCTGAAGTGTCTGAAGACAGCTACAGTGTACTGATATCTAATAAATACATAAATAATAAATAAATAAATAAATATATAAATAAACATTTTTAAAATGTATAAGAAACAAAGAAAAACCAGGCAGGCCTGCAATCCTTGTCTGTCTGTCTGTATGTATGTCTGTCTGATCCCCTGGAACTGGAGATGGGCCACAATATAGTTGCTGCTAGTTGATCCCAGGTCCTCTGGAAGAGGAGACAATGCTGTTAATTGTTGATCCCTTTCCGTGGCCCCACCCATCTTTAAATTTTTATAAGTATATGTGAGGCTGTGTTTATGTACATCATATGCAGACCATAAGAGGGATTTAGATTCTCCAGAATATGACACCCTCTTCTGAAGTGTCTGAAGACAGCTACAGTGTACTTATATCTAATAAATACATAAATAAATAAATAAATGAATAAATGGATGAATAATAAATAAATAAATAAATAAATAAACATTTTTTAAAAGGATAAGAAAGAAAGAAAAATCAGGCAGGCCTGCCATCCTTATCTCTGTCTGTCTGTCTGTCTGTCTGTCTGTCTTATCCCCTGGAACTTGAGATGGGCCACCATATAGTTGCTGGTAGTTGATCCCACGTTCTCTGGAAGAAGAGACAATGCTGTTAATTGTTGAGCCCTTTCAGTGGGCCCACCCATCTTTAACTTTTTAGAAGTATATGTGAGGCTGTGTTTATGTACATCATATGCAGACCATAAGACAGATTTAGATTCTCCAGAATCTGACACCCTCTTCTGGAGAGTCTGAAGACAGCTAGAGTGTACTTATATCTAATAAATACATAAATAAATAAATAAATGAATAATTAAACATTATTTTAAAAGGATAAGAAAGAAAGAAAGACCAGGCAGGCCTGCCCTCCTTATCTCTGTCTGTCTGTCTGTCTGTCTGATCCCCTGGAACTGGAGATGGGCCACCATAAAGTTCCTGGTAGTTGATCCCAGGTTCTCTGGAAGAAGAGACAATGCTGTTAATTGTTGAGCCCTTTCAGTGGCCCCACCCATCTTTAAATTTTTAGAAGTGTATGTGAATCTGTGTTTATGTCCATCATATGCAGACCATACGAGGGATTTATATTATCCAGAATCTGACACCCTCTTCTGGAGTGTCTGAAAACAGCTACACTGTACTTATATCTAATAAATACATACATAAATAAATAAACATTTTTTAAAAAGAATAAGAAAGAAAGAAAAACCAGGGAGGCCTGCCACCCTTGTCTGTCTGTCTCTTTGTCTTCCTGATCCCCTGGAACTGGAGATGGGCCACCATACAGTTGCTGGTATTTGATCCCAGGTTCTCTGGTAGAGGAGACAATGCTGTTAATTGTTGAGCCCTTTCAGTGGCCCCACACATCTTTAAATTTTTAAAAGTATATGTGAGGCTATGTTTATGTACATCATATGCAGACCATAAGAGGGATTTAGATTCTCCAGAATCTGACACCCTCTTCTGGATTGTCTGAAGACAGCTACAGTGTACTTATATATAATAAATACATAAATAAATAAATAAATAAATAAATAAATAAATGAATAAATAAATAAATAAACATTTTTTAAAAAGGATAAGAAAGAAAGTAAAACCACGCAGGCCTGCAATCCTTGTCTGTCTGTCTGTCTGTCTGATACCCTGGAACTGGAGATGTGCCACCATATAGTTGCTGCTAGTTGATCCCAGGTTCTCTGGTAGAGGAGACAATTCTGTTAATTGTTTAATTGTTGAGCCGTTTCAGTGGCCCCACACATCTTTAAATTTTTAGAAGTATATGTGAGGCTGTGTTTATGTACATCATATGCAGACCATAAGAGGGATATAGATTCTCCAGAATCTGACACCCTCTTCTGGAGAGTCTGAAGACAGCTACAGTGTACTTATATCTAATAAATAAATAAATAAATAAATAAATAAATAAATAAATGAATGAATAAATAAATAAACATTTTTAAAAAGGATAAGATAGAAAGAAAAATCAGGCAGGCCTGCCATCCTTATCTTTGTCTGTCTATCTGTCTGTCTGATCCCCTGCAACTTGAGATGGGCCACCATATAGTTGCTGGTAGTTGATCCCACGTTGTCTGGAAGAGGAGACAATCGTGTTAATTGTTGAGCATTTTTAGTGGGCCCACCCATCTTTAAATTTTTAGAAGTATATGTGAGGCTGTGTTTATGTACATCATATGCAGACCATAAGAGGGATTTAGATTCTCCAGAATATTACACCCTCTTCTAGAGTGTCTTTAGACAGCTATAGTGTACTTATATCTAATAAATACATAAATAAATAAATAAACATTTTTTAAAAAGGATAAGAAAGAAAGAAAGACCAGGCAGGCCTGCCACCTTGTCTGTCTGTCTGTCTGTCTGTCTATCTATCTGTTAGATCCCATGGAACTGGAGATGGGCCACAATATATTTGCTGGTAGTTGATCCCAGGTTCTCTGGAAGAGGAGACAATGCTGTTAATTGTTGAGCCCTTTCAGTGGCCCAACCCATCATTAAATTTTTAGAAGTATATGTGAGGCTATGTTCATGTACATCATATGCAGACCATAAGAGGGATATAGATTCTCCAGAATCTGACACCCTCTTCTGGAGAGTATGAAGACAGCTACAGTGTACTTATATCTAATAAATACATAAATAAATAAATAAATAAATAAATAAATAAATAAATAAATGAATAAATAAATAAATAAACATTTTTTAAAAAGGATAAGAAAGAAAGAAAAATCAGGCAGGCCTGCCATCCTTATCTCTGTCTGTCTGTCTGTCTGTCTTATCCACTGGAACTTGAGATGGGCCACCATATAGTTGCTGGTAGTTGATCCCACGTTGTCTGGAAGAGGAGACAATGGTGTTAATTGTTGAGCCCTTTCAGTGGGCCCACCCATCTTTAAATTTTTAGAAGTATATGTGAGGCTGTGTTTATGTACATCATATGCAGACCATAAGAGGGATTTAGATTCCCCAGAAGATGACACCCTCTTCTAGAGTGTCTGAAGACAGCTACAGTGTACTTATATCTAATAAATAAATAAATAAATAAATAAATAAATAAATAAATAAACATTTTTTTAAAGTATAAGAAAGAAAGAAAGACCAGGCAGGCCTCCATCCTTATCTCTGTCTGTCTGTCTGTCTGTCTGATACCCTGGATCTGGAGATGGGCCACCATATAGTTGCTGGTAGTTTATCCTAGGTTCTCTGGAAGAGCAGACAATGCTGTTAATTGTTGAGCCATTTCTGTGGCCCCACCCATCTTTAAATATTTAGAAGTATATGTGAGGCTGTGTTTATGTACATCATATGCAGACCATAAGAGGGATTTAGATTCTCCAGAATCTGACACCCTCTTTTGGAGTGTCTGAAAACAGCTAAAGTTTACTTATATCTAATAAATACATAAATAAATAAATAAATAAATAAATAAATAAATAAATAAACATTTTTTAAAAGGATAAGAAAGTAAGAAAGACCAGGCAGGCCTGCCACCCTTATCTCTATCTGTCTGTCTGTCTGTCTGTCTGATACCCTGGAATTGGAGATGGGCCACCATATAGTTGCTGGTAGTTTATCCCAGGTTCTCTGGAAGAGGAGACAATGCTGTTAATTGTTGATCTATTTCAGTGGCCCCACACATCTTTAAATTTTTAGAAGTATATGTGAGGCTGTATTTATGTACATTATATGCAGAACCTAAGAGGGATTTAGATTCTCCAGAATCTGACACCCTCTTCTGCAGTGTCTGAAACAGATACAGTGTACTTATATCTAATAAATACATATATAAGAAATAAATATTTTTAAAAAGGATAAGAAAGAAAGAAAGACCAGGCAGGCCTCCATCCGTAACTCTGTCTGTCTATCTGTCTGTTTGATACCCTGGAAGTGGAGATGGGCCACCATATAGTTGCTGGTAGTTGATCCCAAGTTCTCTGGAAGAGGAGACAATGCTGTTAATTGTTGAGCCATTTCAGTGGCCCCACCCATCTTTAAATTTTTAGAAGTATATGTGAGGCTGTGTTTATGTACATCATATGCAGACCATAAGAGGGATTTATATTCTCCAGAATCTGACACCCTCTCCTGGATTGTTTGAAGACAGCTACATTTTACTTATATCTAATAAATACATAAATAAATAAATAAACATTTTTTTAAAAAGATAAGAAAGAAAGAAAACCAGGTAGGCCTGCCATCCTTATCCTTGTCTGTATGTCTGTCTGTCTGATCACCTGGAACTGGAGATGGGCCACCATATAGTTGCTGGTAGTTGATCCCAGGATCTCTGGTAGAGTTGACAATGCTGTTAATTGTTGAGCCCTTTAAGTGGCCCCACACATCTATAAATTTTTAGAAGTATATGTGAGGCTGTGTTTATGTACATCATATGCAGACCATAAGAGGGATATAGATTCTCCAGAATCTGACACCCTCTTCTGGAGTTTCTGAAGATAGCTACAGTGTACTTATATCTAATAAATACATAAATAAATAAATAAATAAATAAATAAATAAATAAACATTTTTTAAAAAGGATAAGAAAGAAAGAAAGACCAGGCAGGACTGCCATCCTTATCTCTGTCTGTCTGTCTGTCTGTCTGATCCTCTGGAACTGGAGATGTGCCACCATAGAGTTGCTTGTAGTTGATCCCAGGTTCTCTGGAAGAGGAGACAATGCTGTTAATTGTTGAGCCCTTTCAGTGGGCCCACCCATCTTTAAATTTTTAGAAGTATATGTGAGGCTGTGTTTCTGTACATCATATGCAGACAATAAGAGGGATTTAGATTCTCCAGAATATGACACCCTCTTCTAGAGTGTCTGAAGACAGCTACAGTGTACTTATATCTAATAAATACATAAATAAATATATAAACATTTTTTAAAAAGAATAAGAAAGAAAGAAAGACAGGCAGGCCTGCAACCTTGTCTGTCTGTCTGTCTGTCTGTATGTCTATCTGTCAGATACCCTGGAACTGGAGATGGGCCTCCATATAGTTGCTGGTAGTTGATCCCAGGTTCTCTGGAAGAGGAGACAATGCTGTTAATTGTTGAGCCCTTTCCGTGGCACCACCCATCTTTAAATTTTTAGAAGTATATGTGAGGTTATGTTCATGTACATCATATGCAGACCATAAGTGGGATATTGATTTTCCAGAATCTGACACCCTCTTCTGGAGAGTCTGAAGACAGCTACAGTGTACTTATATCTAATAAATACATGAATAAATAAATAAATTAATAAATAAATAAATAAATAAACATTATTTAAACCGGATAAGAAAGAAAGAAAGACCAGGCAGTCCTGCCATCCTTATCTCTGTCTGTCTATCTGTCTGTCTGTCGTTCTGATCGCCTGGAACTGGAGATGGGCCACCATATAGGTGCTGGTAGTTGATCCCAGGTTCTCTGGTAGAGGAGACAATGCTGTTAATTGCTGAGCCCTTTCAATGGTCCCCCCACCTTTAAATTTTAAGAAGTAAATGTGAGGCTGTGTTTATGTACATCATATGCAGACCATAAGAGGGATTTAGATTCTCCAGAATCTGACACCTTCTTCTGGAGTGTCTGAAGAGTGCTACAGTGTACTTATATCTAATAAACATATAAATAAATAAATAAACATTTTTTAAAAAGGATAAGAAAGAAAGAAAGACCAGGCAGGCCTGCCATCCTTATCTCTGTCAGTCTGTCTGTCTTTCAGTCTGTCTGATCCCTTGGAACTGGAGATGGGCCACCATATAGTTGCTGTTAGTTGATCCCAGGTTCTCTGGAAGAAGAGACAATGCTGTTAATTGTTGAGCCCTTTCAGTGGGCCCACCCATCTTTAAAATTTTAGAAGTATATGTGAGGCTGTGTTTATGTACATCATATGCAGACCATAAGAGGGATTTAGATTCTCCAGAAGATGACACCCTCTTCTAGATTGTCTGAAGACAGCTACAGTGTACTTATATCTAATAAATAAATAAATAAATAAATAAATAAATAAATAAATAAACATTTTTTTAAGTATAAGAAAGAAAGAAAGACCAGGCAGGCCTCCATCCTTATCTCTGTCAGTCTGTCTGTCTGTCTGTCTGATCCCTTGGAACTGGAGATGGGCCACCATATAGTTGCTGTTATTTGATCCCAGGTTCTCTGGAAGAGGAGACAATGCTGTTAATTGTTGAGCCCTTTCAGTGGCTCCACCTATCTTTAAATTTTTAGAAGTATATGTTATGCTGTGTTTATGTACATCATATGCAGACCATAAGAGGGATTTTGATTCTCCAGAATCTGATACCCTCTTCTGGAGTGTCTGAAGACAACTACAGTGTACTTATATCTAATAAATAAATAAATAACTAAATAAATAAATAAACATTATTTTAAAAGGATAAGAAAGAAAGAAAGACCAGGCAGGCCTGACCTCCTTATCTCTGTCTGTCTGTCTGTCTGTCTGATCCCCTGGAACTGGAGATGGGCCACCATATAGTTGCTGGTAGTTGATCCCAGGTTCTCTGGAAGAAGAGACAATGCTGTTAATTGTTGAGCCCTTTCAGTGGCCCCACCCATCCTTAAATGTTTAGAAGTGTATGTGAATCTGTGTTTATGTCCATCATATGCAGACCATAAGAGGGATTTATATTCTCCAGAATCTGACACCCTCTTCTGGAGAGTCTGAAGACAGCTACAGTGTACTTATATGTAATAAATATATAAATAAATAAATAAATAAATAAATAAATAAATAAATAAATGAATAAATGAATAAATAAATAAATAAACATTTATTAAAAGGATAAGAAAGAAAGAAAAATCAGGCAGGACTGCCATCCTTATCTCTGTCTGTCTGTCAGACATATGTACATCATATGCAGACCATAAGAGGGATTTAGATTCTCAAGAAGATGACACCCTCTTCTAGAGTGTCTGAAGTCAGCTACAGTGTACTTATATCTAATAAATACATAAATAAATAAATAAATAAATAAATAAACATTTTTTTAAAAGTATAAGAAAGAAAGAAAGAACAGGCAGGCCTCCATCCTTATCTCTGTCTCTCTGTCTGACTGTCTGATACCCTGGAACTGGTGATGGGCCACCATATAGTTGCTGGTAGTTTATCCAAGGTTCTCTGGAAGAGGAGGCAATGCTGTTAATTGTTGAGCCATTTCTGGGGCCCCACCCATCTTTAAATTTTTAGAAGAAAATGTGATGCTGTGTTTATGTACATCATATGCAGACCATAAGAGGGATTTAGATTTTCTAGAATCTGACACCCTCTTCTGGAGTGTCTGAAGACAGCTACAGTGTACTTATATCTAATAAATACATAAATAAATAAATAAATAAATAAATAAATAAATAAATAAACATTTTTTAAAATAGGATAAGAAAGTAAGAAAGACCAGGCAGGCCTGCCACCCTTATCTCTGTCTGTCTGTCTGTCTGTCTGTCTGATACCCTGGAACTGGAGATGGGCCACCATAGTGTTGCTGGTAGTTTATCCCAGGTTCTCTGGAAGAGGAGACAATGCTGTTAATTGTTGAGCCCTTTCAGTGGCCCCTCACATCTTTAAATTTATAGAAGTATATGTGAGGCTGTATATATGTACATTATATGCAGACCCTAAGAGGGATTTAGATTCTCCAGAATCTGACACCCTCTTCTGCAGTGTCTGAAGACAGATACAGTGTACTTATATCTAATAAATACATATATAAAAAATAAATATTTATAAAAAGGTTAAGAAAGAAAGAAAAACCAGGCAGGCCTCCATCCTTAACTCTGTCTGTCTGTCTGTCTGTTTGATACCCTGGAACTGGAGATGGGCCACCATATAGTTGCTGGTAGTTGATCCCAGGCTCTCTGGAAGAGGAGACAATGCTGTTAATTGTTGAGCCATTTCAGTGGACCCACCCATCTTTAAATTTTTAGAAGTATATGTGAGGCTGTGTTTATGTACATTGTATGTAGACCATAAGAGGGATTTATATTCTCCAGAATCTGATACCCTCTTCTGGAGTGTCTGAAGACAGCTACAGTTTACTTATATCTAATAAATAAATAAATAAATAAATAAATAAATAAATAAATAAATAAATAAACAAACATTTTTTAAAAAGGATAAGAAAGAAAGAAAAACCAGGCAGGACTGCCATCCTTAACTTTGTCTGTCTGTCTGTATCTCTGTCTGTCTGTCTGATCTCCTGGAACTGGAGATGGGCCACCATTTTGTTGCTGGTAGTTGATCCCAGGTCTTCTGAAGAGGAGACAATGCTGTTAATTGTTCAGCCCTTTCAGTGGCCCCACCCATCATTAAATTTCTAGAAGTAAATGTGATGCTGTGTTTATGTACATCATATTCAGACCATAAGAGGGATTTATATTCTCCAGAATGTGAAACCGTCTTTTGGAGTGTCTATGACGGATACAGTGTACTTATAACTAATAAATACATAAATAAATAAATAAACATTTTTTAAAAACGATAAGAAAGAAAGAAAGACCAGGTAGGCCTGCCATCCTTATCTCTGTCTGTCTGTCTGTCTGTCGGATACTCTGGAACTGGAGATGGGCCACCATAGAGTTGCTTGTAGTTGATCCCAGGTTCTCTGGAAGAGGAGACAATGCTGTTAATTGTTGAGCCCTTTCAGTGGGCCCACCCATCTTTAAATTTTTAGAAGTATATGTGAGGCTGTGTTTCTGTACATCATATGCAGACAATAAGAGGGATTTAGATTCTCCAGAATATGACACCCTCTTCTGGAGTGTCTGAAGACAGCTACAGTGTACTTATATCTAATAAATTCATAAATAAACAAATAAACATTTTTAAAAAAGGATAATAAAGAAAGAGAGACCAGGCCGGCCTGCCATCCTTGTCTGTCTGTCTGTCTGTCTGATCCCCTGGAACTGGAGATGGGCCACCATATAATTGCTGGTAGTTGATCCCAGGTTCTCTGGAAGAGGAGTCAGTGCTGTTAATTGTTGAGCCCTTTCAGTGGCCCCACCCATCTTTAAATTTTTAGAAGTATATGTGAGGTTGTGTTCATGTACATCATAGGCAGACCATAAGAGGGATATAGATTCTCCAGAATCTGACACCCTCTTCGGGAGTGTCTGAAGACAGCTACAGTGTACTTATATGTAATAAATACATACTTAAATTAATAAACATTTTTAAAAAAGGATAAGAAAGAAAGAAAGACCAGGCAGGCCTGCCATCCTTATCTCTGTCTGTCTGTATGTCTGTCTGTCTGTCTATCTGATCCCTTGGAACTGGAGATGGGTCACCATATAGTTGATGGTAGTTGATCCTAGATTCTCTGGAAGAAGAGACAATGCTGTTAATTGTTGAGCCCTCTCATTGGCCCCACCCATCTTTAAATTTTTAGAAGTAAATGTGAGGCTGTGTTTATGTACATCATATGCATACCATAAGAGGGATTTAGATACTCCAGAATCTGACACCCTCTTCTGGAGTGTCTGAAGCCAGCTACAGTGTACTTATATCTAATAAATACATAAATGAATAAATAAACATTTTTTAAAACGATAAGAAAGAAAGAAAGGCCAGGCAGGCCTGCCATCCTTATCTCTGTCTGTCTGTCTGCTGATCCCCTGGAACTGGAGATGGGCCACCATATAGTTGCTGGTAGTTGATCCCAGGTTTTCTGGAAGAGGAGACAATGCTGTCAATTGTTGAGCCCTTTCAGTGGCGCTACACATCTTTCAATTTTTAGAAATATATGTGAGGCTGTGTGTATGTACATCATATGCAGACCATAAGACGTATTTAGATTCTCCAGAATCTGACACCCTCTTTTGGAGTGTCTGAAAACAGCTACAGTGTACTTATATCTAATAAATAAATAAATAAATAAATAAATAAATAAATAAATAAATAAATAAATAAATAAACATTTTTTAAAAAGGATAAGATAAAAAGAAAGACCAACAGGCCTGCCATCCTTATCTCTGTCTGTCTGTCTGTCTGTCTGATCCCCTGGAACTGGAGATGGGCCACCATATAGTTGCTGGTAGTTGATCCCAGGTTCTTTGGAAGAGGAGAAAATGCTATTAATTGTTGAGCCCTTTCAGTGGCCCGAACCATCTTTAAATTTTTAGAACTATATGTGAGTCTCTGTTTATGTACATCATATGCAGACCATAAGAATGATTTAGAGTCTCCAGAATCAGACACCCTCTTCAGGAGTGTCTGAAGACAGCTACAGTGTACTTATATCTAATAAATACATAAATAAATAAATAAATAAATAAATAAATAAATAAATAAATAAACATATTTTAAATAGGATAAGAAGGAAAGAAAGACCAGGCAGGCCTGCCATCCTTATTCTGTCTGTCTGTCTGTCTGTCTGATCCCCTGGAACTGAAGATGGGCCACCATATAGTTGCTGGTAGTTCATCCCAGGATCTCTGGAAGAGGAGACAATGCTGTTAATTGTTGAGCCCTTTCAGTGACCCCACCCATCTTTAAATTTTTAGAAATATATGTGAGGCTGTGTTTATATACATCATATGCAGACCATAAGAGGGATTTAGATTCTCCAGAATCTGACACCCTCTTGTAGAGTGTCTGAAGACAGCTACAGTGTACTTATATGTAATAAATAAATAATTAAATAAACATTTTTTAAAAAGGATAAGAAAGAAAGAAAGACCAGGCAGGCCTGCCATCCTTGTCTGTCTGTTTGACTGTCTGTCTGTCTGATCCCATACAACTTGAGATGGGCCACCATATAGTTGCTGGTAGTTGATCCCAGGTTCTCTGGAAGAGGAGACCATGTTGTTAATTGTTGAGCCCTTTCAGTGGCCTGACCCATCTTTAAATTTTTAGAAGTATATGTGAGTCTCTGTTTATGTACATCATATACAGACCATAAGAATGATTTAGAGTCTCCAGAATCAGACACCCTCTTCGGAAGTGTCTGAAGACAGCTACAGTGCACTTATATCTTATAAATACATAAATAAATAAATAAATAAATAAATAAATAAATAAATAAATAAACAAATAAACATATTTTAAATAGGATAAGAAGGAAAGAAAGACCAGGCAGGCCTGCCATTCTTATCTCTGTCTGTCTGTCTGTCAGTCTGATCCCCTGGAACTGGATATGGGCCACCATATAGGTGAAGGTAGTTGATCCCAGGTTATCTGGAAGAGGAGACAATGTTGTTAATTGATGAGCCCTTTCAGTGGCCCCACACATCTTTAAATTTTTAGAAGTATATGTGAGGCTGTGTTTATGTACATCATATGCAGACCATAAGAGGGATTTAGATTCTCCAGAATCTGACACCCTCTTCTGGAGTGCCTGAAGACAGCTACAGTGTACTTATATCTAATAAATACATAAATAAATAAATAAACCTTTTTTAAAATGATAAGAAAGAAAGAAAGACCAGGCAGGCAAGCCATCCTCATCTTTGTCTGTCTGTCTGTGTGTCTGTCTGATCCGCTGGAACTGGAGATAGGCCACCATATAATTGCTGGTTGTTGATCCCAGGTTCTCTGGAAGATGAGACAATGCTGTTAATTGTTGATCCCTTTTAGTGGCCCCACCCATCTTTAAATTTTTAGAAGTATATGTGAGGCTGTGTATATGTACATCATATGCAGACCATAAGATGGATTTAGATTCTCCAGCATCTGACACCCTCTTCTGGAGTGTCTGAAGACAGCTACAGTGTACTTATATCTAATAAATACATAAAATAAATAAATAAATAAATAAACATATAAATAATTAAATAAACATTTATTAAAAAGGATAATAAAGAAAGAAAGACCAGGCATGTCTGCCATCCTTATCCTTGTCTATCTCTCTGTCTGTCTGATCCCAGGTAACTGGAAATGGGCCACCATATAGTTGCTGGTAGTTGATCCCATGTTCTCTGGAAGAGGAGACAATGCTGTTAATTGTTGGTTCCTTTCAGTGGCCCCAACCATCTTTAAATTTTTAGAAGAATATGTGAGGCTGTGTTTATGTACATCATATGCAGACCATAAGGGGGATTTACATTCTCCAAATCTAACACCCTCTTCTGGAGTGTCTGAAGATAGCTACAGTGTACTTATATCTAATAAATACATAAATAAATAAATAAACCTTTTTTAAAATGATAAGAAAGAATGAAAGACCAGGGAGGCCTGCCATCCTCATCTTTGTCTGTGTGTCTGTGTGTCTGTCTGATCCGCTGGAACTGGAGATAGGCCACCATATAATTGCTGGTTGTTGATCCCAGGTTCTCTGGAAGATGAGACAATGCTGTTAATTGTTGATCCCTTTTAGTGGCCCCACCCATCTTTAAATTTTTTAGAAGTATATGTGAGGCTGTGTATATGTACATCATATGCAGACCATAAGAGGGATTTAGATTCTCCAGATTCTGACAACCTCTTCTGGAGTGTCTGAAGATAACTATTGTGTACTTATATCTAATAAATACATGAAAAAAAATAAATAAATATAAATAAATAAATAAATATTTTTTTTTTTTAAAAACGGAGAAGAAAGAAAGAAAGACCAGGCAGGCCTGCCATCCTTATCACTTTCTGTCTGTCTGTCTGTCTGTCTGTCTGATCCCCTGTAACTGGAGATGGGCCACCATATAGTTGCTGGTAGTTGATCCCAGGTTCTCTGGAAGAGGAGACAATGCTGTTAATTGTTGAGCCGTTTCAGTGGCCCCACACATCTTTAAATTTTTAGAAGTATATGTGAGGCTGTGTTTATGTACATCATATGCAGACCATAAGAGGGATATAGATTCTCCAGAATCTGACACCCTCTTGTAGAGTGTCTGAAGACAGCTACAGTGTACTTATATGTAATAAATAAATAATTAAATAAACATTTTTTAAAAAGGATAAGAAAGAAAGTAAGACCAGGCCGGCCTGCCATCGTTGTCTGTCTGTTTGACTGTCTGTCTGTCTGATCCCATACAACTTGAGATGGGCCACCATATTTTTGCTGGTAGTTGATCCCAGGTTCTCTGGAAGAGGAGACCATGTTGTTAATTGTTGAGCCCTTTCAGTGGCCTGACCCATCTTTAAATTTTTAGAAGTATATGTGAGTCTCTGTTTATGTACATCATATGCAGACCATTAGAATGATTTAGAGTCTCCAGAATCAGACACCCTCTTCGGGAGTGTCTGAAGACAGCTACAGTGTACTTATATCTAATAAATAAATAAATAAATAAATAAATAAATAAATAAATAAATAAATAAATAAACATATTTTAAATAGGATAAGAAGGAAAGAAAGACCAGGCAGGCCTGCCATCCTTATCTCTGTCTGTCTGTCTGTCAGTCTGATCCCCTGGAACTGGATATGGGCCACCATATAGGTGATGGTAGTTGATCCCAGGTTATCTGGAAGAGGAGACAATGCTGTTAATTGATGAGCCCTTTCAGTGGCCCCACACATCTTTAAATTTTTAGAAGTATATGTGAGGCTGTGTTTATGTACATCATATGCAGACCATAAGAGGGATTTAGATTCTCCAGAATCTGACACCCTCTTCTGGAGTGTCTGAAGACAGCTACAGTGTACTTATATCTAATAAATACATAAAAAAGTAAATAAATAAATAAATAAATAAATAAATAAATAAATATAAATAAATAAACATTTTTTAAAAAGTATAAGAAAGAAAGAAAGTCCAGGCATGTCTGCCATCCTTATCCTTGTCTGTCTGTCTGTCTGTCTGTCTGTCTGATCCCCGGTAACTGGAGATGGGCCACCATATAGTTGCTGGTAGTTGATCCCATGTTCTCTGGAAGAGGAGACAATGCTGTTAATTGTTGGTACCTTTCAGTGGCCCCAACCATCTTTAAATTTTTAGAAGTATATGTGAGGCTGTGTTTATGTACATCATATGCAGACCATAAGGGGGATTTAGATTCTCCAGAATCTAACACCCTCATCTGGAGTGTCTGAAGACAGCTACAGTGTACCTATATCTAATAAATGAATAAATAAATAAATAAACATTTTTTAAAAAGGATAAGAAAGAAAGAAATACCAGGCAGGCCTGCCATCCTTATCTCTGTCTGTCTGTCTGTGTGTCTGTCTGATCCCCTGGAACTATAGATGGGCCACCATATAATTGCTGGTTGTTGATCCCAGGTTCTCTGGAAGAGGAGACAATGCTGTTAATTGTTGATCCCTTTTAGTGGCACCAACCATCTTTAAATATTTAGAAGTATATGTGAGGCTGTGTTTATGTACATCATATGCAGACCATAAGAGGGATTTAGATTCTCCAGAATCTGACACCCTCTTCTGGAGTGTCTGAGGACAACTATTGTGTACTTATATCTAATAAATACATGAAAAAAATAAATATAAATAAATAAATAAATAAACATTTTTTTTTAAAACGGAGAATAAAAAAAGAAAGACCAGGCAGGCCTGCCATCCTTATCACTTTCTGTCTGTCTGTCGGTCTGTCTCATCCCCTGTAACTGGAGATGGGCCAACATATAGTTGCTGGTAATTGATCCCAGGTTCTCTGAAAGAGGAGACAATGCTGTTAATTGTTGAGCCCTTTCAGTGGCCCCACCCATCTTTAAATTTTTAGAAGTATATGTGAGTCTGTGTTTATGTACATCATATGCAGACCATAAGAGGGATTTAAATTCTCCAGCATCTGACACCCTCTTCTAGAGTGTCTGAAGACAGCTACAGTGTACTTATATCTAATAAATACATAAAATAAATAAATAAATAAATAAATAAATAAATATATAAATAATTAAATAAACATTTATTAAAAAGGATAAGAAAGAAAGAAAGACCAGGCATGTCTGCCATCCTTATCCTTGTCTATCTCTCTGTCTGTCTGATCCCAGGTAACTGGAGATGGGCCACCATATAGTTGCTGGTAGTTGATCCCATGTTCTCTGGAAGAGGTGACAATGCTGTTAATTGTTGGTTCCTTTCAGTGGCCCCAACCATCTTTAAATTTTTAGAAGAATATGTGAGGCTCTGTTTATGTTCATCATATGCAGACCATAAGGGGGATTTACATTCTCCAGAATCTAACACCCTCTTCTGGAGTGTCTGAAGATAGCTACAGTGTACTTATATCTAATAAATACATAAATAAATAAATAAATAAATAAATAAATAAATAAATAAATACATAAACCTTTTTTAAAATGATAAGAAAGAAAGAAAGACCAGGCAGGCCTGCCATCCTCATCTTTGTCTGTCTGTCTGTGTGTCTGTCTGATCCGCTGGAACTGGAGATAGGCCACCATATATTTGCTGGTTGTTGATCCCAGGTTCTCTGGAAGAGGAGACAATGCTGTTAATTGTTGATCCCTTTTAGTGGCCCCACCCATCTTTAAATTTTTAGAAGTATATGTGAGGCTGTGTTTATGTACATCATATGCAGACCATAAGAGGGATTTAAATTCTCCAGAATCTGACAACCTCTTCTGGAGTGTCTGAAGACAACTATTGTGTACTTATATCTAATAAATACATGAAAAAAATAAATAAATATAAATAAATAAATAAACATTTTTTTTAAAAAAAGGAGAAGAAAGAAAGAAAGACCAGGCAGGCCTGCCATCCTTATCACTTTCTGTCTGTCTGTCTGTCTGTCTGATCCCCTGTATCTGGAGATGGGCCACCATATAGTTGCTGGTAGTTGATCCCAGGTGCTCTGGAAGAGGAGACAATGCTGTTAATTGTTGAGCCCTTTCAGTGGGCCCACACATCTTTAAATTTTTAGAAGTATATGTGAGGCTATGTTTATGTACATCATATGCAGACCATAAGAGGGATTTAGATTCTCCAGCATCTGACACCCTCTTCTGGAGTGTCTGAAGACAGCTACAGTGTACTTATATCTAATAAATTCATAAATAAACAAATAAACATTTTAAAAAAATGATAATAAAGAACGAAAGTCCAGGCAGGCCTTCCATCCTTATCTCTGTCTGTCTGTCTGTTTTTCTGATCCCCTGGAACTGGAGATGGGCCACCATATAGTTGTTGGTAGTTGATCCAGGTTCTCTGGAAGAGTAGACAATGCTGTTAATTGTTGAGCCCTTTCAGTGGCCCCACACATCTTTAAATTTTTAGAAATATATGTGAGGCTGTGTTTATGTACATAATATGCAGACCATAAGAGGTATTTAGATTCTCCAGAATCTGATACCCTCTTCTGGAGTGTCTGAAGACAGCTACAGTGTACTTATATCTAATAAATAAATAAATAAATAAATAAATAAATAAATAAATAAATAAATAAATAAACGTTTTTTAAAAAGGATAAGAAAAAAAGAAAGACCAGCAGGCCTGCCATCCTTATCTCTGTCTGTCTGTCTGTTTGTCTGTCTGATCCCCTGGAACTGGAGATGGGCCACCATATAGTTGCTGGTAGTTGATCCCAGGTTCTCTATAAGAGGAGACAATGCTGTTAATTGTTGATCCCTTTCATTGGCCCCACACATCTTTAGATTTTTAGAAGTAAATGCGAGGCTGTGTTTATGTACATCATATGCAGACCGTAAGAGGGACATAGATTCTCCAGAATCTGACACCCTCTTCTGGAGTGTCTGAAGACAGCTACAGTGTACTTATATCTAATAAATACATAAATAAATAAATAAATAAATAAATAAATAAATAAACAAACATTTTTTAAAAGGGATAAGAAAGAAAGAAAAACCAGGCAGGCCTCCCATCCTTGTCTGTCTTTCTCTCTGTCTGTCTGTCTTGCCTGGCCCCTTGAGTAGCCTAGCCTAGCCCCTTGCCTTGCCTAGCCCAGCCCATTGCCAGCCTAGCCTAGCCCAGCCCTGCCTTGCCTAGCCCTGCCTATCCCTTTCTTTAACCAGGCTGGCCTCGAACTCAGAAACTGACTGCCTCTGCCTCCAGAGTGCTCTCATTAAGAGCTCTAGCCACCACTGACTGTTGGGTTTTCTAAGTCTTACATAGGTATGGTCTGTTTCTCAGCTGTGAAACCGTAATTAACACATGTAGTCTGTCCTAGGTCAGTCATAGCTACAGACTGAGGCCTTTTCTAAAACAAAACAAAAGAAAACAAAAAATAGAAATAATAAAATAAATAAATTAAGCAACCACATGATATCTTTTCTTTCTTTCAGTGATACTCAGAGCTTGAAGCAGTTCACCCATGAGACCTCAGCTCCGGACATTGAGGCTCCTTCCCTAACAAGTATTATGGCTGAACCTGAGGGGTTCTGCTGCTGATTTGTGTCCCCCACTTTAAAAAAATAGTTGTTTTCAAAGGCTGCAGGTTCTTAGCCCTGTTCCTTGTTACAGTTGAGTCACAGCCCTGAAAGTTCAGTGGTAGTTAAAGGCACTGAGAAGGGCTTCCTATAGACATCAAAGACCAAGTCTTTGTTTTTAAAAAGTTAATCTGGATTCCCCCACCCCCTGGCATCCTTAGAATTCCTAGAAAGGAAGGCAGGGACCTGGGCAGAAGGGTGCAAGGCTACTGGTGTTTGTAAGTGGTAACAGAAAGCTTTCTCTTGTTGGTACCCTACCCCAAGTTACACTGTCACTTCTTTTTCCTAGTTGTTGTTTTGTCGGTTTTTATTCTCAACATAGACCCTTTTCCTTCCTAACCTTGGCTGTCCTGAACCTTACTGTCCTTGAACTCAGTGATTTGCCTGTCTTGCTGGGATGAAACTGTGAGCTACCATCCAGAAGGAAGCACCCTGCTGAGGTTAGATTGGGGTCTCTTCCATTTTCCTCTATGAACATGCATATGGCAGGCCTGTTCTTTCTTTTTTACTTTTCCTTTTCTTTTTAAAGATTTATTTATTTATTATATTTAAGTATGCTGTAGCTATCTTCAGACAGTCCAGAAGAGGGTGTCAGATTCTGAAGAATCTAAATCATTCTTATTGTCTGCATATGATGTATATAAACACAGCCTCACATATACTCAAAAAAAAAAGAAAAAGAAAAAGAAAGATGTGGCTACAGAGAGGGCTCAACAATTAAGAGCATTGTCTCCTCTTCCAGAGAACCTGGGCTCAATTACCAGTATTATATATGGTGGCCCATCTCCAGTTCCAGGGGATCTAATACTCTGTTTTGGAGTCTGTGGGCACAGCATACACATGCAAAACATTCTTACACAATCATTGAGAGAGGAGAGAGAGGGGTTGAGAGAGAGGGGAGGTAATCATACCTCCTGACGAGTTTGAAGACCTGAGCTTCATCACTCACACAAATAAATAAATGCAAAATATTTTTTTATAAATAAACTCTGCCATTGCCCTTTAAAAATTCCTAGAAAACAAGTTTTATAAGCAAAAGTTATATTTACTATATCTAAAGGACAGTCATGAGCATATTCAATAAATAGAAAAAGGCCTGTTAGTCTTAGAAATGGAAAAGACAAACCAAGGAAGGTTTGCAATTACATAATGAGGCAGCTCAGCCCAGCTCTAAGGTTGGAAATAAGACTCGAGAATAGGATACACCTGAAGACAGCCAGCCATTGTTTTTTGTTTTGGAGGCTGAAAGGATACACCTGAAGACAGCCAATTCTGTGTGATGGTGATCTGGTATTTTTTTTTTTTAATTTTTAAAAACTTTAACACTTTTTATAAAACTTTTATAAAAACTTTTTATTCTCCTTTCTTTATTTCTTTCTATCTCTCTCTCTTTCTCTCTCTCTTTCTCACCCTAGCCCCTACCCTAGCCCTGCCTAACCCTGTCTTTCACCAGGGTGGCCTCGAACTCAGAAACTGATTGCCTCTGCCTACAGAGTGCTCTCATTAAGAGCTTGAGCCACCACTGAATGTAGGGTTTTCTAAGCCTTATCTTGCTCTTGGTGTCTGTTCTCAGCTGTGAAACCCAAATTAACACAAGTAGGCAGTCCTGGGTCAGCCAGAGCTACAGACTGAGGACTTCTCTAAAAACAAATAAAACAAAACAAAACAACAAATAGAAATAATAAAATACATAAATTAAGCAACCACAGCATAGCTTTTCTCTATCTAGGTGGTACTCAGAAATTCCAGCAGTTGGCCTGTGACACCTCAGCTCACTATATGTGAGTCTGTGTTTATGTACATCATATGCAGACCATAAGAGGGATTTAGATACTCCAGAATCTGACACCCTCTTCTGGAGTGTCTGAACAGCTACAGTGTACTTATATCTAATACATAAATAAATAAATAAATAAATAAATAAATAAATAAATAAACATTATTTTTAAAAAAGGATGAGAAAGAAAGAAAGACCAGGCAGGCCTGCCATCCTTATCACTGTCTGTCTGTCTGTCTGTCTGTCTGATCCCCTGTAACTGGAGATGGACCACCATATAGTTGCTGGTAGTTGATCCCAGGTTCTCTATAAGAGGAGACAATGCTGTTAATTGTTGAGCCCTTTCAGTGGCCCCACACATCTTTTAATTTTTAGAAGAATATGTGAGGCTGTGTTTATGTACATCATATGCAGATCATATGAGGGATTTACATGCTCCAGAATCTGACACCCTCCTCTGGAGTGTCTAAAGAAAGCTACAGTGTACTTATATCTAAGAAATAAATAAATAAATAAATAAATAAATAAATAAATAAATAAATAAATAAATAAATATTTTTTAAAAAGGATAAGAAAGAAAGAAAGACCAGGCAGGCCTGCCATCCTTATCTCTGTCTGTCTGTCTGTCTGTCTGATCCCCTGGAACTGGAGATGGGCCACCTTGTAGGTGCTGGTAGTTGATCCCAGGTTCTCTGGAAGAGGAGACAATGCTGTTAATTGTTGAGCCCTTTCAGTGGCCCCACCCATTTTTAATTTTTAGAAGTATAAGTGAGGCTGTGTTTATGTACATCATATTCAGACCATAAGAGGGATTTAGATTCTCTAGAATCTGACACCCTCTTCTGGAGTGTCTGAAGACGGCTACAGTGTACTTATATCTAATAAATAAATAAGTAAATAAATAAATAAATAAATAAATAAACATTTTTTTAAAAAGTATAAGAAATAAAGAAAGACCAGGCAGGCCTGCCATCCTTATCTCTGTCTCTCTGTCTGTCTGTCTGTCTGATCCACTGGAACTGGAGATGGGCCAACATAAGGTGCTGGTAGTTTATCCCAGGTTCTCTGAAAGAGGGGACAATGCTGTTAATTGTTGAGCCCTCTCAGTGGCCCCACACATCTTTAAATTTTTAGAAGTATATGTGACGCTGTGTTTATGTACATCATATGCAGACCATAAGAGGGATTTAGATTCTCCAGAATCTGACACCCTCTTCTGGAGTGTCTGAAGACAGCTACAGTGTACTTATATCTAATAAATACATAAATAAATATATAAATAAACATTTTTTTAAAAAGGATAAGAAAGAAAGAAAGACCAGGCAGGCCTGCCATCCTTATCACTGTCTGTATGTCTGTCTGTCTGATCCCCTGGAACTGCAGATGGGCCACCATATAGTTGCTGGTAGTTGATCCCAGGTACTCTGGAAGAGGAAACAATGCTGTTAATTGTTGAGCTTTTAGAGTGGCCCCACCCTTCTTTATATTTTTAGAAGTATATGTGAGGCTGTGTTTATGTACATCATATGCAGATCATAAGAGGGATTTAGATTCTCCAGAATCTGACACCCTCTTCTGGAGTGTCTGAACAGCTACAGTGTACTTATATCTAATACATAAATAAATAAATAAATAAATAAATAAATAAATAAATAAATAAATAAATAAATAAATAAACATTTTTTTAAAAGGGATAAGAAAGAAAGAAAAACCACCAGGCCTGCCATACTTGTCTTTCTGTCTTGCCAAGCCCCTTGCCTAGCCTAGCCTAGCCTAGTCCCTTGCCTAGCCTAGCCTAGCCTCTTGCCTAGCCTAGCCTAGCCCCTTGCCTAGCCTAGCCCTGCCTTGCCTATCTCTGCCTATCCCTGTCTTTAACCAGGCTGGCCTCAAACTCAGAAACTGACTGCCTCTGCCTCCAGAGTGCTCTCATTAAGAGCTCGAGCCACCACTGACTGTTGGGTTTTCTAAGTCTTACATAGGTATGCTCTGTTTCTCAGCTGTGAAACCCTAATTAACACATGTAGTCTGTCCTAGGTCAGCCATAGCTACAGACTGAGGCCTTTTCTAAAACAAAACAAAAGAAAACAAAAAATAGAAATAATTAAATAAATAAATTAAGCAACCACATGATATCTTTTCTTTCTTTCAATGATAATCAGAGCTTGAAGCAGTTCACCCATGAGACCTCAGCTCCGGACATTGAGGCTCTTTCCCTAACAAGTATTATGGCTGAACCTGAGGGGTTCTACTGCTGATTTGTGTCCCCCTCTTTAAAAAAATAGTTGTTTTCAAAGGCTGCAGGTTCTTAGCCCTGTTCCTTGTTACAGTTGAGTCACAGCCCTGAAAGTTCAGTGGTAGTTAAAGGCACTGAGAAGGGCTTCCTATAGACATCAAAGACCAAGTCTTTGTTTTTAAAAAGTTAATCTGGATTCCCCCACCCCCTGGCATCCTTAGAATTCCTAGAAAGGAAGGCAGGGACCTGGGCAGAAGGGTGCAAGGCTACTGGTGTTTGTAAGTGGTAACAGAAAGCTTTCTCTTGTTGGTACCCTACCCCAAGTTACATTGTCACTTCTTTTTCCTAGTCGTTGTTTTGTCGGTTTTTATTCTCAACATAGACCCTTTTCCTTCCTAACCTTGGCTGTCCTGAACCTTACTGTCCTTGAACTCAGTGATTTGCCTGTCTTGCTGGGATGAAACTGTGAGCTACCATCCAGAAGGAAGCACCCTGCTGAGGTTAGATTGGGGTCTCTTCCATTTTCCTCTATGAATATGCATATGGCAGGCCTGTTCTTTTTTTTTTACTTTTCCTTTTCTTTTTAAAGATTTATTTATTTATTATATTTAAGTATGCTGTAGCTATGTTCAGACACTCCAGAAGAGTGTGTCAGATGCTGAAGAATCTAAATCATTCTTATTGTCTGCATATGATGTATATATACACAGCCTCACATATACTCAAAAAAAAAAAAAGAATGAAAGATGTGGCTACAGAGAGGGCTCAACAATTAAGAGCATTGTCTCCTCTTCCAGAGAACCTGGGCTCTATTACCAGTATATATATATGGTGGCCCATCTCCAGTTCCAGGGGATCTAATACTCTGTTCTGGAGTCTGTGGGCACAGCATACACATGCAAAACATTCTTACACTAAAAATAAAATTGATCATTGAGAGAGAGGAGAAAGAGGGGGTGAGAGAGAGGGGAGGTAATCATAACTCCTGACGAGTTTGAAGACCTGAGCTTCATCACTCACACAAATAAATAAATGCAATATATTTTTTATAAATAAACTCTGCCATTGCCCTTTAAAAATTCCTAGAAAACAAGTTTTATGAGCAACAGTTATATTTACTATATCTAAAGGACAGTCATGAGCATATTCTCTAAATAGAAAAAGGCCTGTTAGTCTTAGAAATGGAAAAGACAAACCAAGGAAGGTTTACAATTACATAATGAGGCAGCTCAGCCCAGCACTCAGGTTGGAAGTAAGACTCGAGAATAGGATACACCTGAAGACAGACAGACATTGCTTTTTGTTTTGGAGGCTGAAAGGATACACCTGAAGACAGCCAATGCTGTGTGTGCTTGATGGTGATCTGGTAATTTTTTTTTTTAATTTTTAAAAACTTTAACACTTTTTATAAAACTTTTATAAAAACTTTTTATTCTTTTTGGTTACTTTCTTTCTTTCTTTCTTTCTTTCTTTCTTTCTTTCTTTCTTTCTTTCTTTCTTTCTTTTTTCAGGGTTTCTCACCATATTGCAGGTACTACAAGTTTGATTTTATTATTTTTCTACTGTTTCAGGGTTTCTCACCATATTGCAGGTCCTACTGTGTGATTTTATCATTTTTTCGACTTTTTCAGAGTTTCTCATCATATTCCAAGTCCTAGAGTGTGATTTTCTCATTTTTCGACTTTTTCAGGGATTCTCACCATATTGCAGGTCCTAAAAGTGTGAATTTCTTATTTTTCGACTTTTGCAGGGTTTCTCACCATGTTCCAGCTACTACAGTTTATTTTTCTCATTTTTTAAAATTTTCACGGTCTCTCATCTTATTCAAAGTCGAACAGTGTGATTTTCTCATTTTTCGACCTTTTGCAGGTACTACAAGTTTGATTTTCTTATTTTTCAAATGTTTCAGAGTTTCTCACCATATTCCAGGTCCTACTGTGTGATTTTCTCACGTTAAGACTTTTTCAGTGTTTCTCATTTTTTGTGATTTTCTCATTTTTTGACTTTTTCAGGTTTTCTCATCCTATTCCAAGTCCTAGAGTGTGATTTTCTCTTTTTCGGACTTTTTCAGGGTTTCTCAAAAAAAATTCCAGGTCCTACAGTGTAATTTTCTCATTTTTTGACTTTTTCAGAGTTTATCACCATATTCCAGGTCCTAATGTGTGATTTTCTCATTTTTAGACATTTTCAGTGTTTCTGACCAGATTCCAGGTCCTACAGTATGATTGTTCTCATGTTAAGACTTTTTCAGTGTTTCTCACCATATTCCAGGTCCTACTGCATATTTTGCTCATTTTTTTACTTTTTCAGGGTTTCTCACCATATTCCAAGTCCTATATGGTGATTTTCTCATTTTTTGACTTTTTCAGGTTTTCTCATCTTACTCCAAGTCCTACAGTGTGATTTTCTCATTTTTTGACTTTTATGGGTTTCTCACCATATTGCAGGTCCTACAAGTGTGAATTTCTTAATGTTGGACTTTTTCAGGGTTTCTCATCATATTCCAAGTCCTACAGTGTGATTTTCTCATTTTTTGACTTTTCGGGGTTTCTCATCTTATTCCAAGTCCTAGAGTGTGATTTTTCTAATTTTTTGACTTCTTCAGATTATATCACCATTATCCATGTACTACAGTGTGATTTTTCTCATTTTTCGACTTTTTCAGTGTTTCTCACCATATTGGTGGTCCTACAAGTGTAATTTTCTTATTTTTCGACTTTTTCGGGGTTTCTCACCATATTCCAGCTCCAACAGTGTATTTCTCTCATTTTTTGACTTTTTCATGATTTCTCATCTTATTCCAAGTACTACAGTGTGATTTTCTCATTTTTCGAATTTTTCAGGGTTTCTCACCATATTGCAGGTACTACAAGTTTGATTTTCTTATTTTTCGACTGTTTCAGGGTTTCTCACCATATTGCAGGTCCTACTGTGTGATTTTCTCATTTTTCGACTTTTTCAGGGTTTCTCATCATATTCCAAGTCCTAGAGTGTGATTTTCTCATTTTTCGAGTTTTTCAGGGATTCTCACCCTATTGCAGGTCCTACAAGTGTGAATTTCTTATTTTTTGACTTTTTCAGGGTTTCTCACCATATTCCAGCTCCTTCAGTGTATTTTTCTCTTTTTTGACTTTTTCAGGGTTTCTCACCATATTGCAGATACGACAAATTTGATTTTCTTATTTTTCGACTGCTTCAGGGTTTCTCACCATATTCCAGGTCCTACTGTGTGATTTTCTCATTTTTCGACTTTTTCAGTGTTTTCTCACAATATTCAAGGTACTACAGTGTTATTTTCTCATTTTTTGACTTTTTCAGGTTTTCTCATCATATTCCAAGTCCTACAGGGTAACTTTCTCTTTTTTCGACTTTTAAAGGGTTTCTCAGCATATTCCAGGTCCACCAGTGTAATTTTCTCATTTTTCGACTTTTCAGGGTTTCTCATCATATTCCAAGTCCTAGAGTGTGATTTTCTCATTTTTCGAGTTTTTCAGTGATTCTCACCATATTGCAGGTCCTACAAGTGTGTATTTCTTATTTTTCGACTTTTGCAGGGTTTCTCACCATGTTCCAACTACTACAGTGTATTTTATTCATTTTTTAAAATTTTCACGGTCTCTCATCTTATTCAAAGTCGAACAGTGTGATTTTCTCATTTTTCGACTTTTTCAGGGTTTCTCACCATATTGCAGGTACTACAAGTTTGATTTTCTTATTTTTCAAATGTTTCAGGGTTTCTCACCATATTCCAGGTCCTACTGTGTGATTTTCTCACGTTAAGACTTTTTCAGTATTTCTCACCATATTCTAGGTACTACAGTGTGATTTTTTTCATTTTTTGACTTTTTCAGGTTTTCTCATCATATTCCAAGTCCTAGAGTGTGATTTTCTCTTTTTTGGACTTTTTCGGGGTTTCTCACAATATTGTAGGTCCTACAAGTGTGAATTTCTTATTTTTCGACTTTTTCAGAGTTTCTCACCATATTCCAGGTCCTACTGCGTGATTTTCTCATTTTTCGACTTTTTCAGGGTTTCTCACCATATTCCAGGTACTACTGCGTGATTTTCTCATGTTTTTGACTATTTCAGAGTTTATCACCATATTCCAGGTCCTACTGTGTGATTTTCTCATTTTAATACATTTTTAGTGTTTCTCACCATATTCCAGGTACTACAGTGTGATTTTCTCATTTTTTTTTTTACTTTTTCAGGTTTTCTCATCATATTCCAAGTCCTAGAGTGTGATTTTTGCTTTTTTCGAATTTTTCAGGGTTTCTCAATATATTCCAGGTCCTACAGTTTGATTTTTCTCATTTTTCGACTTTTTCAGGGTTTCTCACTAGCTTCCAGGTCCTACTGTGTGATTTTCTCATTTTTCGACTTATTTCAGGGTTTCTCACCATATACTGGGTCCTACTGCATGATTTTCTCATTTTTTGACTTTTTCAGCGTTTCTCACCATATTCCAAGTCCTAGAGTGTGATATTCTCATTTTTTTACTTTTTCAGTGTTTCTCACCATATTCCAAGTCCTACAGTGTGATTTTCTCTTTTTTTAAACTTTTTCAGGGTTTCTTACCGTACTCCAGGTTCTACATTGTCATTTTCTCATTTTTCGAATATTTCAGGTTTTCTCAACATATTCCAGGTCCTACACTATCATTTTCTAATTTGCGACTTTTTCAGAGTTTCTCACCATATTCCATGTACTACAGTGTGATTTTTCTCATTTTTTGACTTTTTTCAGGGTTTTTCACCATATTCCAAGTCCTACAGGGTGATTTTCTCATTTTTTGACTTTTTCAGATTTTCTCACAATAGTCCAAGTCCTACAGTGTGATTTTCTCATTTTTTGACTTTTTCAGGTTTTCTCATCATACTCCAAGTCCTAGAGTATGATTTTCTCCTTTTTTGACTTTTTCATGTTTTCTCACCATATTCCAGGTCCTACAGTGTGATTTTTCTCATTTTTTGACTTTTCAGGGTTTCTCACCATATTCCAGCTCCTACAGTGTGATTTTCTCATTTTTCGATTTTTTCAGGTTTTCTCATCATATTCCAAGTCCTACAGTGTGATTTTCTCATTTTTTGACTTTTTAAGAATTTCTCACCCTATTGCAGGTCCTACAGTATGATTTTCTCATTTTTTGACTTTTTCAGGTTTTCTCATCATATTCCAAATCCTACAGTGTGATTTTCTTTTTCCGACTTTTAAAGGGTTTCTTACCATATTCCATGTCCTACTCTGTAATTTTCTCATTTTTCGACTTTTCAGGGTTTCTCACCATATTGGAGGTCCTACTTGTGTGATTTTCTTATTCTTCGACTTTTTCAGTGTTTCTCACCACATTCCAGGTCCTACAGTATATTTTTCTCATTTTTTGACTTTTTCAGGGTTTCTCATCATATTCCAAATCCTACAGAGTGATTTTTTCATTTTTCGACTTTTTCAGGGTGTCTCACCATATTGCAGGTACTACAAGTTTGATTTTCTTATATTTCGACTGTTTCACGGTATCTCACCATATTGCAGGTCCTCCTGTGTGATTTTCTCATTTTTTGACTTTTTCAGTGTTTCTCACCATATTCCAGGTCCTACAGTGTGATTTTCTCATTTTTCGAGTTTTTCAGGGTTTCTCACCATATTGGAGGTCCTACAAGTGTGAATTTCTAATTTTTTAACCTTTTCAGGGTTTCTCTCCATATTCCAGCTCCTACAGTGTATTTTTCTCATTTTTTTACTTTTTCACGTTTTCTCATCATATTCGTAGTCCTACAGTGTGATTTTCTCATTTTTCGACTTTTTCAGGGTTTCTCACCATATTTCAGGTACTACAAGTTTTATCTTATTTTTAGACTTTTTCAGTGTTTCTCACCATATTCCAGGTACTACAGTGTGATTTTCTCATTTTTTGACTTTTTCAGGGTTTCTCATCTTATTCCAAGTCCTAGAGTGTGATTTTCGCATTTTTCGAATTTTTCAGGGATTCTCAGCATATTCCAGTTCCTACAGTTTGATTTTCTAATTTTTCTACTTTTTCAGGGTTTCTTACCTTATCCCAAGTCCTACAGTGTGATTTTCTCATTTTTTGACTTTTTCAGGGTTTCTCCTCATATTCCAAGTCCTACAGTGTGATTTTCTCATTTTTTGACTTTTTCTGGGTTTCTAATCATATTCCAAGTCCTAGAGTGTGATATTTTCATTTTTCGACTTTTTCAATGTTTCTCGCCATATTGCATGTACTACAAGTTTAATTTTCTTATTTTTCGACTGTTTCAGGGTTTCTCGTAATATTCCAGGTCCTACTCTGTGATTTTCTCATTTTATTACCTTTTTAGTGTTTCTCACCATATTCCAGGTACTACAGTGTGATTTTTCTCATTTTTTGAAGTTTTCAGCGTTTCTCATCATATTCCAAGTCCTAGGGTGTGATTTTCGCATTTTTTGAATTTTTCAGGGATTCTCAGTGTATTCCAGTTCCTAAAGTTGGATTTTCTAATTTTTCGACTTTTTCACGGTTTCTCACCATATCCCAAGTCCTACAGTGTGATTTTCTCATTTTAAGACTTTTTCAGGGTCTCTAACGATATTGCAGGTCCTACAAGTGTGTATTTCTTATTTTTTTTTTTTTTTTCTTTTTCAGAGTTTCTCACCATATTCCAGCTGCTACAGTGTCATTTTCCTATATTTCGACATTTTCAGGGTTTCTTACCATATTCCAGGTCCTACAGTGTGATTTTCTCATTTTAAGACTTTTTCTGTGTTTCTCACCATATTCTGGGTCCTAGTGCATAATTTTCTCATTTTTCGACTTTTTGGGTTTCTCACCATACTCCAAGTCCTACATTGTGATTTCCTCATTTTTCGACTTTTTCAGGGTTTCTCATCATATTCCAAGTCCTACAGTGTGATTTTCTCATTTTTTGACTTTTTAAGAATTTCTCACCCTATTGCAGGTCCTACAGTATGATTTTCTCATTTTTTGACTTTTTCAGGTTTTCTCATCATATTCCAAATCCTACAGTGTGATTTTCTTTTTCCGACTTTTAAAGGGTTTCTTACCATATTCCATGTCCTACTCTGTAATTTTCTCATTTTTCGACTTTTCAGGGTTTCTCACCATATTGGAGGTCCTACTTGTGTGATTTTCTTATTCTTCGACTTTTTCAGTGTTTCTCACCCACATTCCAGGTCCTACAGTATATTTTTCTCATTTTTTGACTTTTTCAGGGTTTCTCATCATATTCCAAATCCTACAGAGTGATTTTTTCATTTTTCGACTTTTTCAGGGTGTCCTCACCATATTGCAGGTACTACAAGTTTGATTTTCTTATATTTCGACTGTTTCACGGTATCTCACCATATTGCAGGTCCTCCTGTGTGATTTTCTCATTTTTTGACTTTTTCAGTGTTTCTCACCATATTCCAGGTCCTACAGTGTGATTTTCTCATTTTTCGAGTTTTTCAGGGTTTCTCACCATATTGGAGGTCCTACAAGTGTGAATTTCTAATTTTTTAACCTTTTCAGGGTTTCTCTCCATATTCCAGCTCCTACAGTGTATTTTTCTCATTTTTTTACTTTTTCACGTTTTCTCATCATATTCGTAGTCCTACAGTGTGATTTTCTCATTTTTCGACTTTTTCAGGGTTTCTCACCATATTTCAGGTACTACAAGTTTTATCTTATTTTTAGACTTTTTCAGTGTTTCTCACCATATTCCAGGTACTACAGTGTGATTTTCTCATTTTTTGACTTTTTCAGGGTTTCTCATCTTATTCCAAGTCCTAGAGTGTGATTTTCGCATTTTTCGAATTTTTCAGGGATTCTCAGCATATTCCAGTTCCTACAGTTTGATTTTCTAATTTTTCTACTTTTTCAGGGTTTCTTACCTTATCCCAAGTCCTACAGTGTGATTTTCTCATTTTTTGACTTTTTCAGGGTTTCTCCTCATATTCCAAGTCCTACAGTGTGATTTTCTCATTTTTTTGACTTTTTCTGGGTTTCTAATCATATTCCAAGTCCTAGAGTGTGATATTTTCATTTTTCGACTTTTTCAATGTTTTCTCGCCATATTGCATGTACTACAAGTTTAATTTTCTTATTTTTCGACTGTTTCAGGGTTTCTCGTAATATTCCAGGTCCTACTCTGTGATTTTCTCATTTTATTACCTTTTTAGTGTTTCTCACCATATTCCAGGTACTACAGTGTGATTTTTCTCATTTTTTGAAGTTTTCAGCGTTTCTCATCATATTCCAAGTCCTAGGGTGTGATTTTCGCATTTTTTGAATTTTTCAGGGATTCTCAGTGTATTCCAGTTCCTAAAGTTGGATTTTCTAATTTTTCGACTTTTTCACGGTTTCTCACCATATCCCAAGTCCTACAGTGTGATTTTCTCATTTTAAGACTTTTTCAGGGTCTCTAACGATATTGCAGGTCCTACAAGTGTGTATTTCTTATTTTTTTTTTTTTTTACTTTTTCAGAGTTTCTCACCATATTCCAGCTGCTACAGTGTCATTTTCCTATATTTCGACATTTTCAGGGTTTCTTACCATATTCCAGGTCCTACAGTGTGATTTTCTCATTTTAAGACTTTTTCTGTGTTTCTCACCATATTCTGGGTCCTAGTGCATAATTTTCTCATTTTCGACTTTTTGGGTTTCTCACCATACTCCAAGTCCTACATTGTGATTTCCTCATTTTTCGACTTTTTCAGGGTTTCTCATCATATTCCAAGTCCTACAGTGTGATTTTCTCATTTTTTGACTTTTTCAGGGTTTCTCATCATATTCCAAGTCCTAGAGTGTGATATTCTCATTTATCGACTTTTTCAGGGTTTGTCACCATATTGCTTGTACTACAAGTTTGATTTCCTTATTTTTCGACTGTTTCAGGGTTTCTCACCATATTCCAGGTCCTACTGTGTGATTTTCTCATTTTAATACTTTTTTAGTGTTTCTCACCATATTCCAGGTACTACAGTGTGATTTTCTATTTTAAGACTTTTTCAGTGTTTCTCACCAAATTCCAGGTCCTACTGTGTGATTTTCTCATTTTTCGACATTTTCAGAGTTTCTCACCATATGCCAAGTCCTAGAGTGTGATTTTCTCATTTTTTGACTTTTTCAGTGTTTCTCACCATATTCCAAGTCCTACAGTGTGATTTTCTCATTTTTTTACTTTTTCAAAAATTTTCACCCTATTGCAGGTCCTACAAGTGTGAATTTCTTATTTTTCAACTTTTTCAGGGTTTCTCACCATATTCCAGCTCCTTCAGTGTATTTTTCTCATTTTTTGAATTTTTCAAGGTTTCTCATTTATTCCATGTCCTATAGTGTGATTTTCTCATTTTTCGACTTTTTCAGGCTTTCTCACCATATTGCAGGTACTACAAGTTTGCTTTTCTTATTTTTTGACTGTTTCAGGGTTTCTCACCATATTCCAGGTCCGACTGTGTGATTTTCTCTTTTTTAGACTTTTTCAGTGTTTTCTCACCATATTCCAGGTACTACAGTGTTATTTTCTCATTTTTTGACTTTTTCAGGGTTTCTCATCATATTCCAAGTCCTAGAGGGTGATTATCTCATTTTTCGAGTTTTTCAGTGATTCTCACCATATTCCAGGTACTACAGTGTTATTTTCTCATTTTTTGACTTTTTCAGGGTTTCTCATCATTTTCCAAGTCCTACAGTGTGATTTTCTCTTTTTAAGACTTTTAAAGGGTTTCTCACCATATTCTAGGTCCACCAGTGTAATTTTCTCATTTTTTGACTTTTTCAGTGTTTCTCACCATATTGCAGGTCCTACAAGTGTGAATAACTTATTTTTCGACTTTCTCAGAGTTTCTCACCATATTCCAGGTCCTACTGGGTGATTTTCTCATTTTAAGACTTTTTCACGGTTTCTCACCATATTCCAGGTCCTACAGTGTGATTTTCTCATTTTTCGACTTTTTCAGAGTTTCTCACCATATTCCAAGTCCTACAGTGTGATTTTCTCATTTTTTGACTTTTTCAGGGTTTCTCATCTTATTCCAAGTCCTACAGTGCGATTTTCTCATTTTTTGACTTTTTTAGGGATTCTCATTTTATTCCAAATCCTAGAGTGTGATTTTTCTAATTTTTCGACGTTTTAAGAGTATCTCACCCTATTCCATGTACTACAGTGTGATTTTTCTCATTTTTTGACTTTTTCAGGGTTTCTCACCATATTCCTGGTCCTACAGTGTGATTTTCTCATTTTTTGACTTTTTCAGGGTTTCTCACCATATTCCAGGTCCTACTGTGTGATTTTCTCATTTTAATACTTTTTTAGTGCTTCTCACCATATTCCAGGTACTACAGTGTGATTTTCTCATTTTTTGACATTTTCAGGGTTTCTCACCATATTCCAAGTCCTAGAGTGTGATTTTTGCTTTTTTTCGAATTTTTCAGGGTTTCTCAACATATTCCAGATCCTACAGTTTCATTTTCTCATTTTTTGACTTTTTCAGGGTTTCTCACCAGCTTCCAGGTCCTACTGCGTGATTTTCTTATTTTTTGACTTTTTTCAGGGTTTCTCACCATATTCTGGGTCCTACTACATGATTTTCTCATTTTTCGACTTTTTCAGGGTTTCTCACCATATTCCAAGTCCTAGAGTGTGATATTCTCATTTTTTGACTTTTTCAGTGTTTCTCATAATATTCCAGGTCCTAGAGTGTGATTTTCTCATTTTTTAACTTTTTCTGGGTTTCTTACGGTATTCCAGGTTCTACATTGTCATTTTCTCATTTTTTGAATATTAAGGTTTTCTCAACATATTCCAGGTCCTACACTGTCATTTTCTAATTTGCAAATTTTTCAGAGTTTCTCACCATATTCCATGTACTTCTCATTTTTTGACTTTTTCAGGGTTTCTCACCATATTCCAGGTCCTACAGTGTGATTTTCTCATTTTAAGACTTTTTCAGTGTTTCTCACCATATTCCAAGTCCTACAGTGTGATTTTCTATTTTAAGACTTTTTCAGTGTTTCTCACCAAATTCCAGGTCCTACTGTGTGATTTTCTCATTTTTCGACATTTTCAGAGTTTCTCACCATATGCCAAGTCCTAGAGTGTGATTTTCTCATTTTTTGACTTTTCCAGTGTTTCTCACCATATTCCAAGTCCTACAGTGTGATTTTCTCATTTTTTTACTTTTTCAAAATTTTTCACCCTATTGCAGGTCCTACAAGTGTGAATTTCTTATTTTTCAACTTTTTCAGGGTTTCTCACCATATTCCAGCTCCTTCAGTGTATTTTTCTCATTTTTTGACTTTTTCAAGGTTTCTCATTTATTCCATGTCCTATAGTGTGATTTTCTCATTTTTCGACTTTTTCAGGATTTCTCACCATATTGCAGGTACTACAAGTTTGCTTTTCTTATTTTTTGACTGTTTCAGGGTTTCTCACCATATTCCAGGTCCGACTGTGTGATTTTCTCATTTTTAGACTTTTTCAGTGTTTTCTCACCATATTCCAGGTACTACAGTGTTATTTTCTCATTTTTTGACTTTTTCAGGGTTTCTCATCATTTTCCAAGTCCCTACAGGGTGATTTTCTCTTTTTTCGACTTTTAAAGGGTTTCTCACCATATTCCAGGTCCACCAGTGTAATTTTCTCATTTTTTGACTTTTTCAGTGTTTTCTCACCATATTGCAGGTCCTACAAGTGTGAATAACTTATTTTTCGACTTTCTCAGAGTTTCTCACCATATTCCAGGTCCTACTGGGTGATTTTCTCATTTTAAGACTTTTTCAGGGTTTCTCACCATATTCCGGGTCCTACAGTGTGATTTTCTCATTTTTCGACTTTTTCAGGGTTTCTCACCATATTCCAAGTCCTACAGTGTGATTTTCTCATTTTTTGACTTTTTCAGGGTTTCTCATCTTATTCCAAGTCCTACAGTGCGATTTTCTCATTTTTTGACTTTTTTAGGGATTCTCATTTTATTCCAACTCCTAGAGTGTGATTTTTCTAATTTTTCGACGTTTTAAGAGTATCTCACCCTATTCCATGTACTACAGTGTGATTTTTCTCATTTTTTGACTTTTTCAGGGTTTCTCACCATATTCCTGGTCCTACAGTGTGATTTTCTCATTTTTTTGACTTTTTCAGGGTTTCTCACCATATTCCAGGTCCTACTGTGTGATTTTCTCATTTTAATACTTTTTTAGTGCTTCTCACCATATTCCAGGTACTACAGTGTGATTTTCTCATTTTTTGACATTTTCAGGGTTTCTCACCATATTCCAAGTCCTAGAGTGTGATTTCTGCTTTTTTTCGAATTTTTCAGGGTTTCTCAACATATTCCAGATCCTACAGTTTCATTTTCTCATTTTTCGACTTTTTCAGGGTTTCTCACCAGCTTCCAGGTCCTACTGCGTGATTTTCTTATTTTTTGACTTTTTTCAGGGTTTCTCACCATATTCTGGGTCCTACTACATGATTTTCTCATTTTTCGACTTTTTCAGGGTTTCTCACCATATTCCAAGTCCTAGAGTGTGATATTCTCATTTTTTGACTTTTTCAGTGTTTCTCATAATATTCCAGGTCCTAGAGTGTGATTTTCTCATTTTTTAACTTTTTCTGGGTTTCTTACGGTATTCCAGGTTCTACATTGTCATTTTCTCATTTTTTGAATATTAAGGTTTTCTCAACATATTCCAGGTCCTACACTGTCATTTTCTAATTTGCAAATTTTTCAGAGTTTCTCACCATATTCCATGTACTACAGTGTGATTTTTCTCATTTTTTGACTTTTTCAGGGTTTCTCACCATATTCCAGGTCCTACAGTGTGATTTTCTCATTTTAAGACTTTTTCAGTGTTTCTCACCATATTCCAAGTCCTACAGTGTGATTTTCTATTTTAAGACTTTTTCAGTGTTTCTCACCAAATTCCAGGTCCTACTGTGTGATTTTCTCATTTTTCGACATTTTCAGAGTTTCTCACCATATGCCAAGTCCTAGAGTGTGATTTTCTCATTTTTTGACTTTTCCAGTGTTTCTCACCATATTCCAAGTCCTACAGTGTGATTTTCTCATTTTTTTACTTTTTCAAAATTTTTCACCCTATTGCAGGTCCTACAAGTGTGAATTTCTTATTTTTCAACTTTTTCAGGGTTTCTCACCATATTCCAGCTCCTTCAGTGTATTTTTCTCATTTTTTGACTTTTTCAAGGTTTCTCATTTATTCCATGTCCTATAGTGTGATTTTCTCATTTTTCGACTTTTTCAGGATTTCTCACCATATTGCAGGTACTACAAGTTTGCTTTTCTTATTTTTTGACTGTTTCAGGGTTTCTCACCATATTCCAGGTCCGACTGTGTGATTTTCTCATTTTTAGACTTTTTCAGTGTTTTCTCACCATATTCCAGGTACTACAGTGTTATTTTCTCATTTTTTGACTTTTTCAGGGTTTCTCATCATTTTCCAAGTCCTACAGGGTGATTTTCTCTTTTTTCGACTTTTAAAGGGTTTCTCACCATATTCCAGGTCCACCAGTGTAATTTTCTCATTTTTTGACTTTTTCAGTGTTTCTCACCATATTGCAGGTCCTACAAGTGTGAATAACTTATTTTTCGACTTTCTCAGAGTTTCTCACCATATTCCAGGTCCTACTGGGTGATTTTCTCATTTTAAGACTTTTTCAGGGTTTCTCACCATATTCCAGGTCCTACAGTGTGATTTTCTCATTTTTCGACTTTTTCAGGGTTTCTCACCATATTCCAAGTCCTACAGTGTGATTTTCTCATTTTTTGACTTTTTCAGGGTTTCTCATCTTATTCCAAGTCCTACAGTGCGATTTTCTCATTTTTTGACTTTTTTAGGGATTCTCATTTTATTCCAACTCCTAGAGTGTGATTTTTCTAATTTTTCGACGTTTTAAGAGTATCTCACCCTATTCCATGTACTACAGTGTGATTTTTCTCATTTTTTGACTTTTTCAGGGTTTCTCACCATATTCCTGGTCCTACAGTGTGATTTTCTCATTTTTTGACTTTTTCAGGGTTTCTCACCATATTCCAGGTCCTACTGTGTGATTTTCTCATTTTAATACTTTTTTAGTGCTTCTCACCATATTCCAGGTACTACAGTGTGATTTTCTCATTTTTTGACATTTTCAGGGTTTCTCACCATATTCCAAGTCCTAGAGTGTGATTTTTGCTTTTTTCGACTTTTTCAGAGTTTCTCAACATATTCCATGTACTACTCTGTGATTTTTCTCATTTTTTGACTTTTTCAGGGTTTCTCACCATATTCCATCTCCTACAGTGTGATTTTCTCATTTTAAGGCTTTTTCAGTGGTTCTCACCGTATTCAGGTACTACAGTCTTATTTTCTTATTTTAAGACTTTTTCAGTATTTCTCACCAAATTCCAGGTCCTACTGCGTGATTTTCTCATTTTTCGATTATTTCAGGGTTTCTCACCATATTCCAAGTCCTACAGTGTGATTTTCTCATTTTCCAACTTTTTCAAGATTTTTTTCGCAATTCTGGGTCCTACATGTGATTTTCTATTTTTCCACTTTTTTCAGGTTTTCTTGCCATATTCTGGGAACTTCAGTGTGAATTTTTAATTTTCCACGTTTTTCAGTATTTCTCGCCATATTCTTGGTAATACAGTGTGAATTTTTAATTTTCCACTTTTTTCATGGTTTCTTGCCATATTCTGGGCCCGACAGTGTGAATTTTTAATTTTCACGTTTTTCAGGGTTTCTCGGAATATTCTGGGTCCGACAGTGTGATTTTCTCATTTTCCACTTTTTACAAGTTTTTTAGCAATTCTGGGTCCTACAGTGTGATTTTCTTATTTTCACCTTTTTCAGGTTTTCTCGCCATATTCTGGGTCCTACAGTGTAAGTTTTTAATTTTCCTCGTTTTTCAGGTTTTCTTGCCATATTCCTGGTCCTTCACTATGAATTTTTCATTTTCCACGCTTTTAAGATTTATTCGTCATATTATGGGTCCTACAGTGTGATTTTTGTGATTTTTTCCTTCACTGTGAGTTTTTAATTTTCTACTTTTTTTCAGGGCTTCTCGCCATATTCTGGGTCCGATAGTGTGAATTTTTAATTTTCAAGTTTTTACGGGTTTCTCAGCATATTCTGGGTCCTGCAGTATGATTTTCTCATTTTCGATGTTTTTCAAGTTTTTTCGCTATTCTGGGTCCTACAGTGTGATTATACTCATTTTCCAACTTTTTCAGGTTTTCTTGCGATATTTGGGTCCTTCAATGTGAATTTTTAATTTTCCACGTTTTCAGGTTTTTTCCTCATATTCTAGGTCCTACAGTGGGATTTTCTAATTTCACTTTTTTCTGGTTTTCATGAAATATTCCAGGTCCTTCAGTGTGAATTTTAAATTTTCCACGTTTTTCAGTATTTCTCGCCATATTCTGGGTAATACAGTGTGAATTTTTAATTTTCCAATTTTTTCATGGTTTCTCGCCATATTCTGGTCTGACAGTGTGAATTTTTATTTTTCACGTTTTTTCAGGTTTCTCTGCATATTCTGGGTCCTATAGTGTGATTTTCTCGTTTTCCACATTTATCAGGTTTTCTTGCAATATTTGGGTTCCTTCAGAGTGAGTTTGTAATTTTCTACTTTTTTCAGGGTTTCTGCCTATATTATGGGTCCTACAGCGTGTTTTTTAAATATTCCAAGTTTTTCAGGGTTTCTCAGCATATTCTGGGTCCTACAGTGTGATTTTCTCATTTTCCACCTTTTTCAGGGTTAATCGCCATATTTGGGGTCCTTCAGTGTGAGTTTTTAATTTTCTAAATTTTTCAGGTTTTCTGGCCATATTCTGGGTCCTACAGCATGTATTTTTAATTGTCCACGTTTTTCAGGGTTTCTCAGCATATTGTGGGTCCCACCCTGTGATTTTCTCATTTTCCACCTTTTTCAGGTTTTCTCGCTATATTTGGGGTCGTTCAGTGTGAGTTTTTAATTTTCTACTTTTTTCAAAGCTTCTCA
>NW_028227305.1:68680-149321 GCF_978045245.1 Mus caroli | reverse complement strand
GACTTGGAATATGATGAGAAACCCTGAAAAAGTCGAAAAATGAGAAAATTACAGTGGTGGACCTGGAATATGCTGAGAACCCTTTAAAAGTCGAAAAAAGAGAAAGTTACCCTGTAGGACTTGGAATATGATGAGAAAACCTGAAAAAGTCAAAAAATGAGAAAATAACACTGTAGTACCTTGAATATTGTGAGAAAACACTGAAAAAGTCAAAAAATGAGAAAATCACACAGTAGGACCTGGAATATGGTGAGAAACCCTGAAGCAGTCGAAAAATAAGATAATCAAATTTGTCGTATCTGCAATATGGTGAGAAACCCTGAAAAAGTCAAAAAAGAGAAAAATACACTGAAGGAGCTGGAATATGGTGAGAAACCCTGAAAAAGTCAAAAATAAGAAATTCACACTTGTAGGACCTGCAATAGGGTGAGAATCCCTGAAAAACTCGAAAAATGAGAAAATCACACTCTAGGACTTGGAATATGATGAGAAACCCTGAAAAAGTCGAAAAATGAGAAAATCACACAGTAGGACCTGCAATATGGTGAGAAACCCTGAAACAGTCGAAAAATAAGAAAATCAAACTTGTAGTACCTGCAATATGGTGAGAAACCCTGAAAATTCGAAAAATGAGAAAATCACACTGTAGTACTTGGAATAAGATGAGAAATCATGAAAAAGTCAAAAAATGAGAGAAATACACTGTTGGAGCTGGAATATGGTGAGAAACCCCGAAAAAGTCGAAAAATAAGAAAATTACACTTGTAGGACCACCAATATGGTGAGAAACACTGAAAAAGTCGAAAAATGAGAAAAATCACACTGTAGTACATGGATAATGGTGATATAATCTGAAGAAGTCAAAAAATTAGAAAAATCACACTCTAGGACTTGGAATAAGATGAGAAACCCCGAAAAGTCAAAAAATGAGAAAATCACACTGTAGGACTTGGAATATGATGAGAAACCCTGAAAAAGTCCAACATTAAGAAATTCACACTTGTAGGACCTGCAATATGGTGAGAAACCCATAAAAGTCAAAAAATGAGAAAATCACACTGTAGGACTTGGAGTAAGATGAGAAAACCTGAAAAAGTCAAAAAATGAGAAAATCACCATATAGGACTTGGAATATGGTGAGAAACCCTGAAAAAGTAAAAAAATGAGCAAAATATGCAGTAGGACCTGGAATATGGTGAGAAACACTGAAAAAGTCTTAACATGAGAACAATCATACTGTAGGACCTGGAATCTGGTCAGAAACACTGAAAATGTCTAAAAATGAGAAAATCACACATTAGGACCTGGAATATGGTGATAAACTCTGAAAAAGTCAAAAAATGAGAAAATTACACTGTAGGACCTGGAATTTTTTTTGAAAAACCCTGAAAAAGTCCGAAAAAGAGAAAATCACACTCTAGGACTTGGAATAGGATGAGAAAACCTGAAAAAGTCAAAAAATGAGAAAATCACAAAAAATGAGAAACACTGAAAAAGTCTTAACGTGAGAAAATCACACAGTAGGACCTGGAATATGGTGAGAAACCCTGAAACATTTGAAAAATAAGAAAATCAAACTTGTAGTACCTGCAATATGGTGAGAAACCCTGAAAAAGTCGAAAAATGAGAAAATCACACTGTTCGACTTTGAATAAGATGAGAGACCGTGAAAATTTTAAAAAATGAATAAAATACACTGTAGTAGTTGGAACATGGTGAGAAACCCTGCAAAAGTCGAAAAATAAGAAATACACACTTGTAGGACCTGCAATATGGTGAGAATCACTGAAAAACTCGAAAAATGAGAAAATCACACTCTAGGACTTGGAATATGATGAGAAACCCTGAAAAAGTCGAAAAATGAGAAAATTACAGTGGTGGACCTGGAATATGCTGAGAAACCCTTTAAAAGTCGAAAAAAGAGAAAGTTACCCTGTAGGACTTGGAATATGATGAGAAAACCTGAAAAAGTCAAAAAATGAGAAAATAACACTGTAGTACCTTGAATATTGTGAGAAAACACTGAAAAAGTCAAAAAATGAGAAAATCACACAGTAGGACCTGGAATATGGTGAGAAACCCTGAAGCAGTCGAAAAATAAGATAATCAAATTTGTCGTATCTGCAATATGGTGAGAAACCCTGAAAAAGTCAAAAAAGAGAAAAATACACTGAAGGAGCTGGAATATGGTGAGAAACCCTGAAAAAGTCAAAAAATAAGAAATTCACACTTGTAGGACCTGCAATAGGGTGAGAATCCCTGAAAAACTCGAAAAATGAGAAAATCACACTCTAGGACTTGGAATATGATGAGAAACCCTGAAAAAGTCGAAAAATGAGAAAATCACACAGTAGGACCTGCAATATGGTGAGAAACCCTGAAACAGTCGAAAAATAAGAAAATCAAACTTGTAGTACCTGCAATATGGTGAGAAACCCTGAAAAATTCGAAAAATGAGAAAATCACACTGTAGTACTTGGAATAAGATGAGAAATCATGAAAAAGTCAAAAAATGAGAGAAATACACTGTTGGAGCTGGAATATGGTGAGAAACCCCGAAAAAGTCGAAAAATAAGAAAATTACACTTGTAGGACCACCAATATGGTGAGAAACACTGAAAAAGTCGAAAAATGAGAAAAATCACACTGTAGTACATGGATAATGGTGATATAATCTGAAGAAGTCAAAAAATTAGAAAAATCACACTCTAGGACTTGGAATAAGATGAGAAACCCCGAAAAGTCAAAAAATGAGAAAATCACACTGTAGGACTTGGAATATGATGAGAAACCCTGAAAAAGTCCAACATTAAGAAATTCACACTTGTAGGACCTGCAATATGGTGAGAAACCCATAAAAGTCAAAAAATGAGAAAATCACACTGTAGGACTTGGAGTAAGATGAGAAAACCTGAAAAAGTCAAAAAATGAGAAAATCACCATATAGGACTTGGAATATGGTGAGAAACCCTGAAAAAGTAAAAAAATGAGCAAAATATGCAGTAGGACCTGGAATATGGTGAGAAACACTGAAAAAGTCTTAACATGAGAACAATCATACTGTAGGACCTGGAATCTGGTCAGAAACACTGAAAATGTCTAAAAATGAGAAAATCACACATTAGGACCTGGAATATGGTGATAAACTCTGAAAAAGTCAAAAAATGAGAAAATTACACTGTAGGACCTGGAATTTTTTTTGAAAAACCCTGAAAAAGTCCGAAAAAGAGAAAATCACACTCTAGGACTTGGAATAGGATGAGAAAACCTGAAAAAGTCAAAAAATGAGAAAATCACAAAAAATGAGAAACACTGAAAAAGTCTTAACGTGAGAAAATCACACAGTAGGACCTGGAATATGGTGAGAAACCCTGAAACATTTGAAAAATAAGAAAATCAAACTTGTAGTACCTGCAATATGGTGAGAAACCCTGAAAAAGTCGAAAAATGAGAAAATCACACTGTTCGACTTTGAATAAGATGAGAGACCGTGAAAATTTTAAAAAATGAATAAAATACACTGTAGTAGTTGGAACATGGTGAGAAACCCTGCAAAAGTCGAAAAATAAGAAATACACACTTGTAGGACCTGCAATATGGTGAGAATCACTGAAAAACTCGAAAAATGAGAAAATCACACTCTAGGACTTGGAATATGATGAGAAACCCTGAAAAAGTCGAAAAATGAGAAAATTACAGTGGTGGACCTGGAATATGCTGAGAAACCCTTTAAAAGTCGAAAAAAGAGAAAGTTACCCTGTAGGACTTGGAATATGATGAGAAAACCTGAAAAAGTCAAAAAATGAGAAAATAACACTGTAGTACCTTGAATATTGTGAGAAAACACTGAAAAAGTCAAAAAATGAGAAAATCACACAGTAGGACCTGGAATATGGTGAGAAACCCTGAAGCAGTCGAAAAATAAGATAATCAAATTTGTCGTATCTGCAATATGGTGAGAAACCCTGAAAAAGTCAAAAAAGAGAAAAATACACTGAAGGAGCTGGAATATGGTGAGAAACCCTGAAAAAGTCAAAAAATAAGAAATTCACACTTGTAGGACCTGCAATAGGGTGAGAATCCCTGAAAAACTCGAAAAATGAGAAAATCACACTCTAGGACTTGGAATATGATGAGAAACCCTGAAAAAGTCGAAAAATGAGAAAATCACACAGTAGGACCTGCAATATGGTGAGAAACCCTGAAACAGTCGAAAAATAAGAAAATCAAACTTGTAGTACCTGCAATATGGTGAGAAACCCTGAAAAATTCGAAAAATGAGAAAATCACACTGTAGTACTTGGAATAAGATGAGAAATCATGAAAAAGTCAAAAAATGAGAGAAATACACTGTTGGAGCTGGAATATGGTGAGAAACCCCGAAAAAGTCGAAAAATAAGAAAATTACACTTGTAGGACCACCAATATGGTGAGAAACACTGAAAAAGTCGAAAAATGAGAAAAATCACACTGTAGTACATGGATAATGGTGATATAATCTGAAGAAGTCAAAAAATTAGAAAAATCACACTCTAGGACTTGGAATAAGATGAGAAACCCCGAAAAGTCAAAAAATGAGAAAATCACACTGTAGGACTTGGAATATGATGAGAAACCCTGAAAAAGTCCAACATTAAGAAATTCACACTTGTAGGACCTGCAATATGGTGAGAAACCCATAAAAGTCAAAAAATGAGAAAATCACACTGTAGGACTTGGAGTAAGATGAGAAAACCTGAAAAAGTCAAAAAATGAGAAAATCACCATATAGGACTTGGAATATGGTGAGAAACCCTGAAAAAGTAAAAAAATGAGCAAAATATGCAGTAGGACCTGGAATATGGTGAGAAACACTGAAAAAGTCTTAACATGAGAACAATCATACTGTAGGACCTGGAATCTGGTCAGAAACACTGAAAATGTCTAAAAATGAGAAAATCACACATTAGGACCTGGAATATGGTGATAAACTCTGAAAAAGTCAAAAAATGAGAAAATTACACTGTAGGACCTGGAATTTTTTTTGAAAAACCCTGAAAAAGTCCGAAAAAGAGAAAATCACACTCTAGGACTTGGAATAGGATGAGAAAACCTGAAAAAGTCAAAAAATGAGAAAATCACAAAAAATGAGAAACACTGAAAAAGTCTTAACGTGAGAAAATCACACAGTAGGACCTGGAATATGGTGAGAAACCCTGAAACATTTGAAAAATAAGAAAATCAAACTTGTAGTACCTGCAAAATGTCGAAAAATGAGAAAATCACACTGTTCGACTTTGAATAAGATGAGAGACCGTGAAAATTTTAAAAAATGAATAAAATACACTGTAGTAGTTGGAACATGGTGAGAAACCCTGCAAAAGTCGAAAAATAAGAAATACACACTTGTAGGACCTGCAATATGGTGAGAATCACTGAAAAACTCGAAAAATGAGAAAATCACACTCTAGGACTTGGAATATGATGAGAAACCCTGAAAAAGTCGAAAAATGAGAAAATTACAGTGGTGGACCTGGAATATGCTGAGAAACCCTTTAAAAGTCGAAAAAAGAGAAAGTTACCCTGTAGGACTTGGAATATGATGAGAAAACCTGAAAAAGTCAAAAAATGAGAAAATAACACTGTAGTACCTTGAATATTGTGAGAAAACACTGAAAAAGTCAAAAAATGAGAAAATCACACAGTAGGACCTGGAATATGGTGAGAAACCCTGAAGCAGTCGAAAAATAAGATAATCAAATTTGTCGTATCTGCAATATGGTGAGAAACCCTGAAAAAGTCAAAAAAGAGAAAAATACACTGAAGGAGCTGGAATATGGTGAGAAACCCTGAAAAAGTCAAAAAATAAGAAATTCACACTTGTAGGACCTGCAATAGGGTGAGAATCCCTGAAAAACTCGAAAAATGAGAAAATCACACTCTAGGACTTGGAATATGATGAGAAACCCTGAAAAAGTCGAAAAATGAGAAAATCACACAGTAGGACCTGCAATATGGTGAGAAACCCTGAAACAGTCGAAAAATAAGAAAATCAAACTTGTAGTACCTGCAATATGGTGAGAAACCCTGAAAAATTCGAAAAATGAGAAAATCACACTGTAGTACTTGGAATAAGATGAGAAATCATGAAAAAGTCAAAAAATGAGAGAAATACACTGTTGGAGCTGGAATATGGTGAGAAACCCCGAAAAAGTCGAAAAATAAGAAAATTACACTTGTAGGACCACCAATATGGTGAGAAACACTGAAAAAGTCGAAAAATGAGAAAAATCACACTGTAGTACATGGATAATGGTGATATAATCTGAAGAAGTCAAAAAATTAGAAAAATCACACTCTAGGACTTGGAATAAGATGAGAAACCCCGAAAAGTCAAAAAATGAGAAAATCACATTGTAGGACTTGGAATATGATGAGAAACCCTGAAAAAGTCCAACATTAAGAAATTCACACTTGTAGGACCTGCAATATGGTGAGAAACCCATAAAAGTCAAAAAATGAGAAAATCACACTGTAGGACTTGGAGTAAGATGAGAAAACCTGAAAAAGTCAAAAAATGAGAAAATCACCATATAGGACTTGGAATATGGTGAGAAACCCTGAAAAAGTAAAAAAATGAGCAAAATATGCAGTAGGACCTGGAATATGGTGAGAAACACTGAAAAAGTCTTAACATGAGAACAATCATACTGTAGGACCTGGAATCTGGTCAGAAACACTGAAAATGTCTAAAAATGAGAAAATCACACATTAGGACCTGGAATATGGTGATAAACTCTGAAAAAGTCAAAAAATGAGAAAATTACACTGTAGGACCTGGAATTTTTTTTGAAAAACCCTGAAAAAGTCCGAAAAAGAGAAAATCACACTCTAGGACTTGGAATAGGATGAGAAAACCTGAAAAAGTCAAAAAATGAGAAAATCACAAAAAATGAGAAACACTGAAAAAGTCTTAACGTGAGAAAATCACACAGTAGGACCTGGAATATGGTGAGAAACCCTGAAACATTTGAAAAATAAGAAAATCAAACTTGTAGTACCTGCAAAATGTCGAAAAATGAGAAAATCACACTGTTCGACTTTGAATAAGATGAGAGACCGTGAAAATTTTAAAAAATGAGAAAAATACACTGTAGTAGCTGGAACATGGTGAGAAACCCTGCAAAAGTCGAAAAATAAGAAATTCACACTTTTAGGACCTGCAATATGGTGAGAATCCCTGAAAAAGTCGAAAAATGAGAAAATCACACTCTAGGACTTGGAATATGATGAGAAACTCTGAAAAAGTCGAAAAAATGATAAAATCACACAGTAGGACCTGCAATATGGTGAGAAACCCTGAAAAAAGAAAGAAAGAAAGAAAGAAAGAAAGAAAGAAAGAAAGAAAGAAAGAAAGAAAGAAAGAAAGAAACCAAAAAGAATAAAAAGTTTTTATAAAAGTTTTATAAAAAGTGTTAAAGTTTTTAAAAATTAAAAAAAAAAATTACCAGATCACCATCAAGCACACACAGCATTGGCTGTCTTCAGGTGTATCCTTTCAGCCTCCGAAACAAAAAGCAATGGCTGTCTGTCTTCAGGTGTATCCTATTCTCGAGTCTTACTTCCAACCTGAGTGCTGGGCTGAGCTGCCTCATTATGTAATTGTAAACCTTCCTTGGTTTGTCTTTTCCATTTCTAAGACTAACAGGCCTTTTTCTATTTAGAGAATATGCTCATGACTGTCCTTTAGATATAGTAAATATAACTGTTGCTCATAAAACTTGTTTTCTAGGAATTTTTAAAGGGCAATGGCAGAGTTTATTTATAAAAAATATTTTGCATTTATTTATTTGTGTGAGTGATGAAGCTCAGGTCTTCAAACTCGTCAGGAGTTATGATTACCTCCCCTCTCTCTCACCCGCTCTTTCTCCTCTCTCTCAATGATCAATTTTATTTTTAGTGTAAGAATGTTTTGCATGTGTATGCTGTGCCCACAGACTCCAGAACAGAGTATTAGATCCCCTGGAACTGGAGATGGGCCACCATATATATATACTGGTAATTGAGCCCAGGTTCTCTGGAAGAGGAGACAATGCTCTTAATTGTTGAGCCCTCTCTGTAGCCACATCTTTCATTCTTTTTTTTTTTTTTTGAGTATATGTGAGGCTGTGTATATATACATCATATGCAGACAATAAGAATGATTTAGATTCTTCAGCATCTGACACACTCTTCTGGAGTGTCTGAACATAGCTACAGCATACTTAAATATAATAAATAAATAAATCTTTAAAAAGAAAAGGAAAAGTAAAAAAAAAAGAACAGGCCTGCCATATGCATATTCATAGAGGAAAATGGAAGAGACCCCAATCTAACCTCAGCAGGGTGCTTCCTTCTGGATGGTAGCTCACAGTTTCATCCCAGCAAGACAGGCAAATCACTGAGTTCAAGGACAGTAAGGTTCAGGACAGCCAAGGTTAGGAAGGAAAAGGGTCTATGTTGAGAATACAAACCGACAAAACAACGACTAGGAAAAAGAAGTGACAATGTAACTTGGGGTAGGGTACCAACAAGAGAAAGCTTTCTGTTACCACTTACAAACACCAGTAGCCTTGCACCCTTCTGCACAGGTCCCTGCCTTCCTTTCTAGGAATTCTAAGGATGCCAGGGGGTGGGGGAATCCAGATTAACTTTTTAAAAACAAAGACTTGGTCTTTGATGTCTATAGGAAGCCCTTCTCAGTGCCTTTAACTACCACTGAACTTTCAGGGCTGTGACTCAACTGTAACAAGGAACAGGGCTAAGAACCTGCAGCCTTTGAAAACAACTATTTTTTAAAGAGGGGGACACAAATCAGCAGTAGAACCCCTCAGGTTCAGCCATAATACTTGTTAGGGAAAGAGCCTCAATGTCCGGAGCTGAGGTCTCATGGGTGAACTGCTTCAAGCTCTGATTATCATTGAAAGAAAGAAAAGATATCATGTGGTTGCTTAATTTATTTATTTAATTATTTCTATTTTTTGTTTTCTTTTGTTTTGTTTTAGAAAAGGCCTCAGTCTGTAGCTTTGGCTGACCTAGGACAGACTACATGTGTTAATTAGGGTTTCACAGCTGAGAAACAGAGCATACCTATGTAAGACTTAGAAAACCCAACAGTCAGTGGTGGCTCGAGCTCTTAATGAGAGCACTCTGGAGGCAGAGGCAGTCAGTTTCTGAGTTTGAGGCCAGCCTGGTTAAAGACAGGGATAGGCAGAGATAGGCAAGGCAGGGCTAGGCTAGGCAAGGGGCTAGGCTAGGCTAGGCAAGAGGCTAGGCTAGGCTAGGCAAGGGGCTAGGCTAGGCTAGGCTAGGCAAGGGGCTAGGCAAGACAGAAAGACAAGTATGGCAGGCCTGGTGGTTTTTCTTTCTTTCTTATCCCTTTTAAAAAAATGTTTGTTTATTTATTTATTTATTTATTTATTTATTTATTTATTTATTTATTTATTTATTTATTTATTTATGTATTAGATATAAGTACACTGTAGCTGTTCAGACACTCCAGAAGAGGGTGTCAGATTCTGGAGAATCTAAATCCCTCTTATGATCTGCATATGATGTACATAAACACAGCCTCACATATACTTCTAAAAATATAAAGAAGGGTGGGGCCACTCTAAAAGCTCAACAATTAACAGCATTGTTTCCTCTTCCAGAGTACCTGGGATCAACTACCAGCAACTATATGGTGGCCCATCTGCAGTTCCAGGGGATCAGACAGACAGACATACAGACAGTGATAAGGATGGCAGGCCTGCCTGGTCTTTCTTTCTTACTTATCCTTTTTTAAAAAATGTTTATTTATATATTTATTTATGTATTTATTAGATATAAGTACACTGTAGCTGTCTTCAGACACTCCAGAAGAGGGTGTCAGATTCTGGAGAATCTAAATCCCTCTTATGGTCTGCATATGATGTACATAAACACAGCGTCACATATACTTCTAAAAATTTAAAGATGTGTGGGGCCACTGAGAGGGCTCAACAATTAACAGCATTGTCCCCTCTTTCAGAGAACCTGGGATAAACTACCAGCACCTTATCTTGGCCCATCTCCAGTTCCAGTGGATCAGACAGACAGACAGACAGAGAGACAGAGATAAGGATGGCAGGCCTGCCTGGTCTTTCTTTATTTCTTATACTTTTTAAAAAAAATGTTTATTTATTTATTTATTTATTTACTTATTTATTTATTAGATATAAGTACACTGTAGCCGTCTTCAGACACTCCAGAAGAGGTTGTCAGATTCTAGAGAATCTAAATCCCTCTTATGGTCTGAATATGATGTACATAAACACAGCCTCACTTATACTTCTAAAAATTAAAAATGGGTGGGGCCACTGAAAGGGCTCAACAATTAACAGCATTGTCTCCTCTTCCAGAGAACCTGGGATCAACTACCAGCACCTACAAGGTGGCCCATCTCCAGTTCCAGGGGATCAGACAGACAGACAGACAGACAGACAGAGATAAGGATGGCAGGCCTGCCTGGTCTTTCTTTCTTTCTTATCCTTTTTAAAAAATATTTATTTATTTATTTATTTATTTATTTATTTATTTCTTAGATATAAGTACACTGTAGCTTTCTTTAGACACTCCAGAGGAGGGTGTCAGATTCTGGAGCATGTAAATCCCTCATATGATCTGCATATGATGTACATAAACACAGCCTCACATATTCTTCTAAAAATTAAAAGATGTGTGGGGCCACTGAAAGGGCTCAACAATTAACAGCATTGTCTCCTCTTATAGAGAACCTGGGATCAACTATCAGCAACTATATGGTGGTCCATCTCCAGTTCCAGGGGATCAGACAGATAGACAGACAGACAGTGATAAGGATGGCAGGCCTGCCTGGTCTTTCTTTCTTTCTTATCCTTTTTTAAAAAAATGTTTATTTATTTATTTATTTATTTATTTGTTTGTTTATTTATTTATTTTTGTATGTATTTATTAGATATAAGTACACTGTAGCTGTTCAGACACTCCAGAAGAGGGTGTCAGATTCTGGAGAATCTAAATCCCTCTTATGGTCTGCATATGATGTACATAAACACAGCCTAATATACTTCTAAAAATTAAAAGATGTGTGGGGCCACTGAAAGGGCTCAACAATTGACAGCATTGTCTCCTCTTATAGAGAACCTGGGATCAACTACCAGCAACTATATGGTGGTCCATCTCCAGTTACAGGGGATCAGACAGACAGACAGACAGACAGACAGTGATAAGGATGGCAGGCCTGCCTGGTCTTTCTTTCTTTCTCATCCTTTTTTAAAAATAATGTTTATTTATTTATTTATTTATTTATTTATTTATTTATTTATTTATGTATTAGATATAAGTACACTGTAGCTGTTCAGACACTCCAGAAGAGGGTGTCAGATTCTGGAGTATCTAAATCCCTCTTATGGTCTGCATATGATGTACATAAACACAGACTCACATATAGTGAGCTGAGGTGTCACAGGCCAACTGCTGGAATTTCTGAGTACCACCTAGATAGAGAAAAGCTATGCTGTGGTTGCTTAATTTATGTATTTTATTATTTCTATTTGTTGTTTTGTTTTGTTTTATTTGTTTTTAGAGAAGTCCTCAGTCTGTAGCTCTGGCTGACCCAGGACTGCCTACTTGTGTTAATTTGGGTTTCACAGCTGAGAACAGACACCAAGAGCAAGATAAGGCTTAGAAAACCCTACATTCAGTGGTGGCTCAAGCTCTTAATGAGAGCACTCTGTAGGCAGAGGCAATCAGTTTCTGAGTTCGAGGCCACCCTGGTGAAAGACAGGGTTAGGCAGGGCTAGGGTAGGGGCTAGGGTGAGAAAGAGAGAGAGAAAGAGAGAGAGATAGAAAGAAATAAAGAAAGGAGAATAAAAAGTTTTTATAAAAGTTTTATAAAAAGTGTTAAAGTTTTTAAAAATTAAAAAAAAAAATACCAGATCACCATCACACAGCATTGGCTGTCTTCAGGTGTATCCTTTCAGCCTCCAAAACAAAAAACAATGGCTGGCTGTCTTCAGGTGTATCCTATTCTCGAGTCTTATTTCCAAACTTAGAGCTGGGCTGAGCTGCCTCATTATGTAATTGCAAACCTTCCTTGGTTTGTCTTTTCCATTTCTAAGACTAACAGGCCTTTTTCTATTTATTGAATATGCTCATGACTGTCCTTTAGATATAGTAAATATAACTTTTGCTTATAAAACTTGTTTTCTAGGAATTTTTAAAGGGCAATGGCAGAGTTTATTTATAAAAAAATATTTTGCATTTATTTATTTGTGTGAGTGATGAAGCTCAGGTCTTCAAACTCGTCAGGAGGTATGATTACCTCCCCTCTCTCTCAACCCCTCTCTCTCCTCTCTCAATGATTGTGTAAGAATGTTTTGCATGTGTATGCTGTGCCCACAGACTCCAAAACAGAGTATTAGATCCCCTGGAACTGGAGATGGGCCACCATATATAATACTGGTAATTGAGCCCAGGTTCTCTGGAAGAGGAGACAATGCTCTTAATTGTTGAGCCCTCTCTGTAGCCACATCTTTCTTTTTCTTTTTCTTTTTTTTTTTGAGTATATGTGAGGCTGTGTTTATATACATCATATGCAGACAATAAGAATGATTTAGATTCTTCAGAATCTGACACCCTCTTCTGGACTGTCTGAAGATAGTTACAGCATACTTAAATATAATAAATAAATAAATCTTTAAAAAGAAAAGGAAAAGTAAAAAAGAAAGAACAGGCCTGCCATATGCATGTTCATAGAGGAAAATGGAAGAGACCCCAATCTAACCTCAGCAGGGTGCTTCCTTCTGGATGGTAGCTCACAGTTTCATCCCAGCAAGACAGGCAAATCACTGAGTTCAAGGACAGTAAGGTTCAGAACAGCCAAGGTTAGGAAGGAAAAGGGTCTATGTTGAGAATAAAAACCGACAAAACAACAACTAGGAAAAAGAAGTGACAGTGTAACTTGGGGTAGGGTACCAACAAGAGAAAGCTTTCTGTTACCACTTACAAACACCAGTAGCCTTGCACCCTTCTGCCCAGGTCCCTGCCTTCCTTTCTAGGAATTCTAAGGATGCCAGGGGGTGGGGGAATCCAGATTAACTTTTTAAAAACAAAGACTTGGTCTTTGATGTCTATAGGAAGCCCTTCTCAGTGCCTTTAACTACCACTGAACTTTCAGGGCTGTGACTCAACTGTAACAAGGAACAGGCCTAAGAACCTGCAGCCTTTGAAAACAACTATTTTTTTAAAGTGGGGGACACAAATCAGCAGCAGAACCCCTCAGGTTCAGCCATAATACTTGTTAGGGAAGGAGCCTCAAAGTCCGGAGCTGAGGTCTCATGGGTGAACTGCTTCAAGTTCTGAGTATCACTGAAAGAAAGAAAAGATATCATGTGGTTGCTTAATTTATTTATTTTATTATTTCTATTTTTTGTTTTCTTTTGTTTTGTTTTAGAAAAGGCCTCAGTCTGTAGCTATGGCTGACCTAGGACAGACTACATGTGTTAATTACGGTTTCACAGCTGAGAAACAGACCATACCTATGTAAGACTTAGAAAACCCAACAGTCAGTGGTGGCTCGAGCTCTTAATGAGAGCACTCTGGAGGCAGAGGCAGTCAGTTTCTGAGTTCGAGGCCAGCCTGGTTAAAGAAAGGGATAGGCAGGGCTAGGCAAGGCAGGGCTGGGCTAGGCTAGGCTGGCAATGGGCTGGGCTAGGCAAGGCAAGGGGCTAGGCTAGGCTACTCAAGGGGCCAGGCAAGACAGACAGACAGAGAGAAAGACAGACAAGGATGGGAGGCCTGCCTGGTTTTTCTTTCTTTCTTATCCCTTTTAAAAAATGTTTGTTTGTTTATTTATTTATTTATTTATTTATTTATTTATTTATTTATGTATTTATTAGATATAAGTACACTGTAGCTGTCTTCAGACACTCCAGAAGAGGGTGTCAGATTCTGGAGAATCTATGTCCCTCTTACGGTCTGCATATGATGTACATAAACACAGCCTCGCATTTACTTCTAAAAATCTAAAGATGTGTGGGGCCAATGAAAGGGATCAACAATTAACAGCATTGTCTCCTCTTATAGAGAACCTGGGATCAACTACCAGCAACTATATGGTGGCCAATCTCCACTTCCAAGGGATCAGACAGACAAACAGACAGACAGACAGAGATAAGGATGGCAGGCCTGTTGGTCTTTCTTTTTTTCTTATCCTTTTTAAAAACGTTTATTTATTTATTTATTTATTTATTTATTTATTTATTTATTTATTTATTTATTTATTTCTTAGATATAAGTACACTGTAGCTTTCTTTAGACACTCCAGAGGAGGGTGTCAGATTCTGGAGCATGTAAATCCCTCATATGATCTGCATATGATGTACATAAACACAGCCTCACATATTCTTCTAAAAATTAAAAGATGTGTGGGGCCACTGAAAGGGCTCAACAATTAACAGCATTGTCTCCTCTTATAGAGAACCTGGGATCAACTATCAGCAACTATATGGTGGTCCATCTCCAGTTCCAGGGGATCAGACAGATAGACAGACAGACAGTGATAAGGATGGCAGGCCTGCCTGGTCTTTCTTTCTTTCTTATCCTTTTTTAAAAAAATGTTTATTTATTTATTTATTTATTTATTTATTTGTTTATTTATTTATTTTTGTATGTATTTATTAGATATAAGTACACTGTAGCTGTTCAGACACTCCAGAAGAGGGTGTCAGATTCTGGAGAATCTAAATCCCTCTTATGGTCTGCATATGATGTACATAAACACAGCCTAATATACTTCTAAAAATTAAAAGATGTGTGGGGCCACTGAAAGGGCTCAACAATTGACAGCATTGTCTCCTCTTATAGAGAACCTGGGATCAACTACCAGCAACTATATGGTGGTCCATCTCCAGTTACAGGGGATCAGACAGACAGACAGACAGACAGACAGTGATAAGGATGGCAGGCCTGCCTGGTCTTTCTTTCTTTCTCATCCTTTTTTAAAAATAATGTTTATTTATTTATTTATTTATTTATTTATTTATTTATTTATTTATGTATTAGATATAAGTACACTGTAGCTGTTCAGACACTCCAGAAGAGGGTGTCAGATTCTGGAGTATCTAAATCCCTCTTATGGTCTGCATATGATGTACATAAACACAGACTCACATATAGTGAGCTGAGGTGTCACAGGCCAACTGCTGGAATTTCTGAGTACCACCTAGATAGAGAAAAGCTATGCTGTGGTTGCTTAATTTATGTATTTTATTATTTCTATTTGTTGTTTTGTTTTGTTTTATTTGTTTTTAGAGAAGTCCTCAGTCTGTAGCTCTGGCTGACCCAGGACTGCCTACTTGTGTTAATTTGGGTTTCACAGCTGAGAACAGACACCAAGAGCAAGATAAGGCTTAGAAAACCCTACATTCAGTGGTGGCTCAAGCTCTTAATGAGAGCACTCTGTAGGCAGAGGCAATCAGTTTCTGAGTTCGAGGCCACCCTGGTGAAAGACAGGGTTAGGCAGGGCTAGGGTAGGGGCTAGGGTGAGAAAGAGAGAGAGAAAGAGAGAGAGATAGAAAGAAATAAAGAAAGGAGAATAAAAAGTTTTTATAAAAGTTTTATAAAAAGTGTTAAAGTTTTTAAAAATTAAAAAAAAAAAATACCAGATCACCATCACACAGCATTGGCTGTCTTCAGGTGTATCCTTTCAGCCTCCAAAACAAAAAACAATGGCTGGCTGTCTTCAGGTGTATCCTATTCTCGAGTCTTATTTCCAAACTTAGAGCTGGGCTGAGCTGCCTCATTATGTAATTGCAAACCTTCCTTGGTTTGTCTTTTCCATTTCTAAGACTAACAGGCCTTTTTCTATTTATTGAATATGCTCATGACTGTCCTTTAGATATAGTAAATATAACTTTTGCTTATAAAACTTGTTTTCTAGGAATTTTTAAAGGGCAATGGCAGAGTTTATTTATAAAAAAATATTTTGCATTTATTTATTTGTGTGAGTGATGAAGCTCAGGTCTTCAAACTCGTCAGGAGGTATGATTACCTCCCCTCTCTCTCAACCCCTCTCTCTCCTCTCTCAATGATTGTGTAAGAATGTTTTGCATGTGTATGCTGTGCCCACAGACTCCAAAACAGAGTATTAGATCCCCTGGAACTGGAGATGGGCCACCATATATAATACTGGTAATTGAGCCCAGGTTCTCTGGAAGAGGAGACAATGCTCTTAATTGTTGAGCCCTCTCTGTAGCCACATCTTTCTTTTTCTTTTTCTTTTTTTTTTTGAGTATATGTGAGGCTGTGTTTATATACATCATATGCAGACAATAAGAATGATTTAGATTCTTCAGAATCTGACACCCTCTTCTGGACTGTCTGAAGATAGTTACAGCATACTTAAATATAATAAATAAATAAATCTTTAAAAAGAAAAGGAAAAGTAAAAAAGAAAGAACAGGCCTGCCATATGCATGTTCATAGAGGAAAATGGAAGAGACCCCAATCTAACCTCAGCAGGGTGCTTCCTTCTGGATGGTAGCTCACAGTTTCATCCCAGCAAGACAGGCAAATCACTGAGTTCAAGGACAGTAAGGTTCAGAACAGCCAAGGTTAGGAAGGAAAAGGGTCTATGTTGAGAATAAAAACCGACAAAACAACAACTAGGAAAAAGAAGTGACAGTGTAACTTGGGGTAGGGTACCAACAAGAGAAAGCTTTCTGTTACCACTTACAAACACCAGTAGCCTTGCACCCTTCTGCCCAGGTCCCTGCCTTCCTTTCTAGGAATTCTAAGGATGCCAGGGGGTGGGGGAATCCAGATTAACTTTTTAAAAACAAAGACTTGGTCTTTGATGTCTATAGGAAGCCCTTCTCAGTGCCTTTAACTACCACTGAACTTTCAGGGCTGTGACTCAACTGTAACAAGGAACAGGCCTAAGAACCTGCAGCCTTTGAAAACAACTATTTTTTTAAAGTGGGGGACACAAATCAGCAGCAGAACCCCTCAGGTTCAGCCATAATACTTGTTAGGGAAGGAGCCTCAAAGTCCGGAGCTGAGGTCTCATGGGTGAACTGCTTCAAGTTCTGAGTATCACTGAAAGAAAGAAAAGATATCATGTGGTTGCTTAATTTATTTATTTTATTATTTCTATTTTTTGTTTTCTTTTGTTTTGTTTTAGAAAAGGCCTCAGTCTGTAGCTATGGCTGACCTAGGACAGACTACATGTGTTAATTACGGTTTCACAGCTGAGAAACAGACCATACCTATGTAAGACTTAGAAAACCCAACAGTCAGTGGTGGCTCGAGCTCTTAATGAGAGCACTCTGGAGGCAGAGGCAGTCAGTTTCTGAGTTCGAGGCCAGCCTGGTTAAAGAAAGGGATAGGCAGGGCTAGGCAAGGCAGGGCTGGGCTAGGCTAGGCTGGCAATGGGCTGGGCTAGGCAAGGCAAGGGGCTAGGCTAGGCTACTCAAGGGGCCAGGCAAGACAGACAGACAGAGAGAAAGACAGACAAGGATGGGAGGCCTGCCTGGTTTTTCTTTCTTTCTTATCCCTTTTAAAAAATGTTTGTTTGTTTATTTATTTATTTATTTATTTATTTATTTATTTATTTATTTATTTATTTATGTATTTATTAGATATAAGTACACTGTAGCTGTCTTCAGACACTCCAGAAGAGGGTGTCAGATTCTGGAGAATCTATGTCCCTCTTACGGTCTGCATATGATGTACATAAACACAGCCTCGCATTTACTTCTAAAAATCTAAAGATGTGTGGGGCCAATGAAAGGGATCAACAATTAACAGCATTGTCTCCTCTTATAGAGAACCTGGGATCAACTACCAGCAACTATATGGTGGCCAATCTCCACTTCCAAGGGATCAGACAGACAAACAGACAGACAGACAGAGATAAGGATGGCAGGCCTGTTGGTCTTTCTTTTTTTCTTATCCTTTTTAAAAACGTTTATTTATTTATTTATTTATTTATTTATTTATTTATTTATTTATTTATTTATTAGATATAAGTACACTGTAGCTGTCTTCAGACACTCCAGAAGAGGGTGTCAGATTCTGGAGAATCTATGTCCCTCTTACGGTCTACATATTATGTACATAAACACAGCCTCACATATATTTCTAAAAATTTAAAGATGTGTGGGGCACTGAAAGGGCTCAACAATTAACAGCATTGTCTACTCTTCCAGAGAACCTGGATCAACTACCAACAACTATATGGTGGCCCATCTCCAGTTCCAGGGGATCAGAAAAACAGACAGACAGACAGAGATAAGGATGGAAGGCCTGCCTGGACTTTCGTTCTTTAATATCATTTTTTAAAAATGTTTATTTGTTTATTTATGAATTTATTAGATATAAGTACACTGTAGCTGTCTTCAGACACTCCAGAAGAGGGTGTCAGATGCTGGAGAATCTAAATCCCTCTTACGGTCTGCATATGATGTACATAAACATAGCCTCATATATACTTCTAAAAATTTAAAGATGTGTGGGGCCACTGAAAGGGCTCAACAATTAACAGCATTGTCTCCTCTTCCAGAGCACCTGGGATCAACTACCAGCAACTATATGGTGGCCCATCTCCAGTTACAGGGGATCAGACAGACAGACAGACAGACAGAAAGTGATAAGGATGGCAGGCCTGCCTGGTCTTTCTTTCTTTCTTCTCCGTTTTTTAAAAAAAATGTTTATTTATTTATTTATATTTATTTATTTTTTTCATGTATTTATTAGATATAAGTACACAATAGTTGTCTTCAGACACTCCAGAAGAGGTTGTCAGATTCTGGAGAATCTAAATCCCTCTTATGGTCTGCATATGATGTACATAAACACAGCCTCACATATACTTCTAAAAATTTAAAGATGGGTGGGGCCACTAAAAGGGATCAACAATTAACAGCATTGTCTCCTCTTCCAGAGAACCTGGGATCAACAACCAGCAATTATATGGTGGCCTATCTCCAGTTCCAGCGGATCAGACAGACACACAGACAGACAGACAAAGATGAGGATGGCAGGCCTGCCTGGTCATTCTTTCTTTCTTATCATTTTAAAAAAGGTTTATTTATTTATTTATTTATTTATTTATTTATGTATTTATTAGATATAAGTACACTGTAGCTATATCAGACACTCCAGAAGAGGGTGTTAGATTCTGGAGAATGTAAATCCCCCTTATGGTCTGCATATGATGAACATAAACACAGCCTCACATATTCTTCTAAAAATTTAAAGATGGTTGGGGCCACTGAAAGGAACCAACAATTAACAGCATTGTCACCTCTTCCAGAGAACATGGGATCAACTACCAGCAACTATATGGTGGCCCATCTCCAGTTACCTGGGATCAGACAGACAGAGAGATAGACAAGGATAAGGATGGCAGACATGCCTGGTCTTTCTTTCTTTCTTATCCTTTTTAATAAATGTATATTTAATTATTTATATATTTATTTATTTATTTATTTATTTTATGTATTTATTAGATATAAGTACACTGTAGCTGTCTTCAGACACTCTAGAAGAGGGTGTCAGATGCTGGAGAATTTAAATCCCTCTTATGGTCTGCATATGATGTACATAAACACAGACTCACATATACTTCTAAAAATTTAAAGATGGGTGGGGCCACTGAAAGGGCTCAACAATTAACAGCATTGTCTCCTCTTTCAGAGAACATGGGATCAATTACCAGCAACTATATGTTGGCCCATCTCCAGTTACAGGGGATGAGACAGACCGACAGACAGACAGAAAGTGATAAGGATGGCAGGCCTGCCTGGTCTTCTTTTTTTATTCTCCGTTTTAAAAAAAAATGTTTATTTATTTATTTATTTATATTTATTTTTTTCATGTATTTATTAGATATAAGTACACAATAGTTGTCCTCAGACACTCCAGAAGAGGGTGTCAGATTCTGGAGAATCTAAATCCCTTTTATGGTCTGCATATGATGTACATAAACACAGCCTCACATATACTTCTAAAAATTTAAAGATGGTTGGTGCCACTAAAAGGGATCAACAATTAACAGCATTGTCTCCTCTTCCAGAGAACCTGGGATCAACAACCAGCAATTATATGGTGGCCCATCTATAGTTCCAGGGGATCAGACAGACACACAGACAGACAGACAGAGATAAGGATGGCAGGCCTGCCTGGTATTTCTTTCTTTCTTATCCTTTTTAAAAAATGTTTATTTATTTATTTATTCATTTATTAGATATAAGTACACTGTAGCTATCTTCAGACACTCCAGATGAGGGTGTTAGATTCTGGAGAATCTAAATCCCCCTTATGGTCTGCATATGATGTACATAAACACAGCCTCACATATACTTCTAAAAATTTAAAGATGGTTGGGGCCACTGAAAGGTACCAACAATTAACAGCATTGTCTCCTCTTCCAGAGAACATGGGATCAACTACCAGCAACTATATGGTGGCCCATCTCCAGTTACCGGGGATCAGACAGACAGACAGACAGACAGACAGACAAGGATAAGGATGGCAGACATGCCTGGTCTTTCTTTCTTTCTTATACTTTTTAAAAAATGTTTATTTATTTATATTTATTTATTTATTTATTTATTTACTTTTTTATGTATTTATTAGATATAAGTACACTGTAGCGGTCTTCAGGCACTCCAGAAGTGGGTGTCAGATTCTGGAGAATCTAAATCCCTCTTATGGTCTGCATATGATGTACACAGCCTCACATATACTTCTAAAAATTTAAAGATGTGTGGGGCCCCTGAAAGGGCTCATCAATTAACAGCATTGTCTCCTCTTCCAGATAACCTGGGATCAACTACCATCACCTATATGGTGGCCCATATCCAGTTCCAGGGGATCAGACTGACAGACAGACAGACAGAGATAAGGATGGCAGGCCTGCCTGGTCTTTCTTTCCTTCTTATCCTATTTAAAATATGTTTATTTATTTATTTATTTATTTATTTATTTATTTATTTATTTATTTATTAGATATAAGTACACTGTAGCTGTCTTCAGACACTCCCGAAGAGGGTGTCTGATTCTGGAGACTCTAAATCATTCTAATGGTCTGCATATGATGTACATAAACAGAGACTCACATATACTTCTAAAAATTTAAAGATGGGTCAGGCCACTGAAAGGGCTCAAAATTAACAACATGGTCTCCTCTTCCAGAGAACCTGGGATCAACTACCAGCAACTATATGGTGGCCCATCTCAAGTTGTATGGGATCAGACAGACAGACAGTCAAACAGACAGACAAGGATGGCAGGCCTGCCTGGTCTTACTTTCTTTCTTATCCTTTTTAAAAAATGTTTATTTAATTATTTATTTATTACATATAAGTACACTGTAGCTGTCTTCAGACACTCTACAAGAGGGTGTCAGATTCTGGAGAATCTATATCCCTCTTATGGTCTGCATATGATGTACATTAACACAGCCTCACATATACTTCTAAAAATTTAAAGATGTGTGGGGCCACTGAAATGGCTCAACAATTAACAGCATTGTCTCCTCTTCCAGAGAACCTGGGATCAACTACCAGCAACTATATGGTGGCCCATCTCCAGTTACAGGGGATCAGACAGACAGACAGACAGACAGACAGAAAGTGATAAGGATGGCAGGCCTGCCTGGTCTTTCTTTCTTTCTTCTCCGTTTTTTAAAAAAAAAAATGTTTATTTATTTATTTATATTTATTTATTTTTTTTCATGTATTTATTAGATATAAGTACACAATAGTTGTCTTCAGACACTCCAGAAGAGGTTGTCAGAATCTGGAGAATCTAAATCCCTCTTATGGTCTGCATATGATGTACATATACACAGCCTCACATATACTTCTAAAAATTTAAAGATGGGTGGGGCCACTAAAAGGGATCAACAATTAACAGCATTGTCTCATCTTCCAGAGAACCTGGGATCAACAACCAGCAATTATATGGTGGCCTATCTCCAGTTCCAGCGGATCAGACAGACACACAGACAGACAGACAAAGATGAGGATGGCAGGCCTGCCTGGTCTTTCTTTCTTTCTTATCATTTTAAAAAAGGTTTATTTATTTATTTATGTATTTATTAGATATAAGTACACTGTAGCTATCTTCAGACACTCCAGAAGAGGGTGTTAGATTTGGAGAATGTAAATCCCCCTTATTGTCTGCATATGATGTACATAAACACAGCCTCACATATTCTTCTAAAAATTTAAAGATGGTTGGGGCCACTGAAAGGAACCAACAATTAACAGCATTGTGTCCTCTTCCAGAGAACATGGGATCAACTACCAGCAACTATATGGTGGCCCATATCCAGTTACCTGGGATCAGACAGACAGAGAGATAGACTAGGATAAGGATGGCAGACATGCCTGGTCTTTCTTTCTTTATTATCCTTTTTAATAAATGTTTATTTAATTATTTATATGTTTATTTATTTATTTATTTATTTTATGTATTTATTAGATATAAGTACACTGTAGCTGTCTTCAGACACTCCAGAAGAGGGTGTCAGATGCTGGAGAATCTAAATCCATCTTATGGTGTGCATATGATGTACATATACACAGCCTCACATATACTTCTAAAAATTTAAAGATGGGTGGGGCCACTAAAAGGGATCAACAATTAACAGCATTGTCTCATCTTCCAGAGAACCTGGGATCAACAACCAGCAATTATATGGTGGCCTATCTCCAGTTCCAGCGGATCAGACAGACACACAGACAGACAGACAAAGATGAGGATGGCAGGCCTGCCTGGTCTTTCTTTCTTTCTTATCATTTTAAAAAAGGTTTATTTATTTATTTATGTATTTATTAGATATAAGTACACTGTAGCTATCTTCAGGCACTCCAGAAGAGGGTGTCAGATTCTGGAGAATCTAAATCCCTCTTATGGTCTGCATATGATGTACATAAACACAGTCTCACATATACTTCTAAAAATTTAAAGATGTGTGGGGCCACTGAAAGGGCTCATCAATTAACAGCATTGTCTCCTCTTCCAGATAACCTGGGATCAACTACCATCACCTATATGGTGGCCCAAATCCAGTTCCAGGGGATCAGACTGACAGACAGACAGACAGAGATAAGAATGGCAGGCCTGCCTGGTCTTTCTTTCCTTCTTATCCTATTTAAAATATGTTTATTTGTTTATTTATTTATTTATTTATTTATTTATTTATTTATTTATTTATTTATGTATTTATGTACTTATAAGATATAAGTGCACTGTAGCTGTCTTCAGACACTTCCGAAGAGGGTGTCTGATTCTGGAGACTCTAAATCATTCTTATGGTCTGCATATGATGTACATAAACAGAGACTCACATATACTTCTAAAAATTTAAAGATGGGTCAGGCCACTGAAAGGGCTCAACAATTAACAACATGGTCTCCTCTTCCAGAGAACCTGGGATCAACTACCAGCAACTATATGGTGGCCCATCTCAAGTTGTATGGGATCAGACAGACAGACAGTCAAACAGACAGACAAGGATGGCAGGCCTGCCTGGTCTTTCTTTCTTTCTTATCCTTTTTAAAAAATGTTTATTTAATTATTTATTTATTACATATAAGTACACTGTAGCTGTCTTCAGACACTCTACAAGAGGGTGTCAGATTCTGGAGAATCTAAATCCCTCTTATGGTCTGCATATGATGTATATAAACACAGCCTCACATATACTTCTAAAAATTTAAAGATGGGTGGGGTCACTGAAAGGGCTCAACAATTAACAGCATTGTCTCCTCTTCCAGAGATCCTGGGATGAACTACCAGCAACTATATGGTGGCCCATCTTCAGTTCCAGGGGATCAGACAGACAGACAGACAGACAGAATAAGGATGGCAGGCCTGCCTGGTCTTTCTTTCCTTCTTATCCTATTTAAAATATGTTTATTTATTTATTTATTTATTTATTTATTTATTTATTTATTTATGTATTTATTAGATATAAGTACACTGTAGCTGTCTTCAGACACTCCTGAAGAGGGTGTCTGATTCTGGAGACTCTAAATCATTCTTATGGTCTGCATATGATGTACATAAACAGTGACTCACATATACTTCTAAAAATTTAAAGATGGTTCGGGCCACTGAAAGGGCTCAACAATTAATAGCATTTTCTCCTCTTCCAAAGAACCTGGGATCAACTACCAGCAACTATATGGTGGCCCATCTCCAGTTCCAGGGGATCAGACAGACAGACAGACATACAGAGATAAGGATGGCAGGCCTGTTGGTCTTTCTTTTTTTCTTATCCTTTTTAAAAAATGTTTATTTATTTATTTATTTATTTATTTATTTATTTATTTATTTATTAGATATAAGTACACTGTAGCTGTTTTCAGACACTCCAAAAGAGGGTGTCAGATTCTGGAGAATCTAAATACGTCTTATGGTCTGCATATGATGTACATACACACAGCCTCACATATATTTCTAAAAATTGAAAGATGTGTAGCGCCACTGAAAGGGCTCAACAATTGACAGCATTGTCTCCTCTTCCAGAAAACCTGGGATCAACTACCAGCAACTATATGGTGGCCCATCTCCAGTTCCAGGGGATCAGCAGACAGACAGACAGAGATAAGGATGGCAGGCCTGCCTGGCCTTTCTTTCTTTCTTATCGTTTTAAAAAATGTTTATTTATTCATTTATGTATTTATTAGATATAAGTACACTGTAGCTGGCTTCAGACACTCCAGAAGAGGGTGTCAGATTCTGGAGTATCTAAATCCCTCTTATGGTATGCATATGATGTACATAAACACAGCCTCACATTTACTTCTAAAAATTTAAAGATGGGTGGGGCCAATGAGAGGGCTCAACAATTAACAGCATTGTCTCTTCTTCCAGAGAATCTAGGATCAACTACCATCAACTATATGGTGACCCATCTCCAGTTCCAAGGGATCAGATAGACAGACAGACAGACATACAGACAGACAGAGATAAGGATGGCAGGCCTGCCTGGTCTTTCTTTCTTTCTTATCCTTTTTTAAAAATGTTTATTAATTTAAGTATGTATTTATTACATATAAGTACACTGTAGCTGTCTTCAGACACTCCCGAAGAGGGTGTCAGATTCTGGAGAATCTATATCCCTCTTATGGTCTGCCTATGATGTACATGAACACAACCTCACATATACTTCTAAAAATTTAAAGATGGGTGGGGCCACTGAAAGGGCTCAACAATTAACAGCACTGACTCCTCTTCCAGAGAACCTGGGATCAACTACCAGCAATTATATGGTGGCCCATCTCCAGTTCCAGGGGATCAGACAGACAGACAGACAGACAAGGATGGCAGGCCGGCCTGGTCTCTCTTTCTTTATTATCCTTTTTTAAAAATGTTTATTTGTTTATTTATGAATTTATTAGATATAAGTACACTGTAGCTGTCTTCAGACACTCCAGAAGAGGGTGTCAGATTCTGGAGAATCTAAATCCCTCTTATGGTCTGCATATTCGGTACATAAACACAGCCTCGCATATACTTCTAAAATTTTAAAGATGGGTGGGGCCACTGAAAGGGCTCAACAATTAACAGCATTGTCTCCTCTTCCAGAGAGCCTGGGATCAACTACGAGCAACTATATGGTGGCCCAACTCCAGTTCCAGGGTATCAAACAGACAGACAGACAGACAGAGTTAAGGATGGAGGCCTGCCTGGTTTTTCTTTCTTTCTTAACCTTTTTATAAATATTTATTTTTTATATATGTATTTATTAGATATAAGTACACTGTATCTGTCTTCAGACACTGCAGAAGAGGGTGTCAGATTCTGGAGAATCTAAATCCCTCTTAGGGTCTGCATATAATGTACATATATACAGCCTCACATATACTTCTATAAATTTAAAGATGTGAGGGGCCACTGAAAGGGCTCAACAATTAACAGCATTGTCTCCTCTTCCAGAGAACCTGGGATAAACTACCAGCAACACTATGGTGGCCCATCTCCAGTTCCAGGGTATCAGACAGACAGACAGACAGACAGACAGAGATAAGGGTGGCAGGCCTGCCTGGTCTTTCTTACTTTCTTATCCTATTTTAAAAAATGTTTATTTATTTATTTATTTATTTATTTATTTATTTATTTATTTATGTATTTATTAGATATAAGTACACTGTAGCTGTCTTCAGACACTCCAGAAGAGGGTGTCAGATTCTAGAGAATCTAAATCCCTCTTATGGTCTGCATATGATGTACATAAACACAGCCTCACATTTTCTTCTAAAAATTTAAAGATGGGTGGGGCCCCAGAAATGGCTCAACAATTAACAGCATTGCCTCCTCTTCCAGAGAACCTTGGATAAACTACCAGCAACTATATGGTGGCCCATCACCAGTTCCAGGGTATCAGACAGTCAGACAGAGAGACAGAGATAAGGATGGAGGCCTGCCTGTTCTTTCTTTCTTTCTTTCTTATACTTTTAAAAAAATGTTTATTTATTTATTTATTTATGTATTTATTTATTTATTTATTTATGTATTTATTAGATATAAGTACACTGTAGCTGACTTCAGACACTCTAGAAAAGGGTGTCATCTTCTTGAGAATCTAAATCCCTCTTATGGTCTGCATATGATGTACATATGTCTGACAGACAGACAGAGATAAGGATAGCAGTCCTGCCTGATTTTTCTTTCTTTCTTATCCTTTTAATAAATGTTTATTTATTTATTTATTCATTTATTTATTTATTTATTTATTTATTTATTTATTTATATATTTATTACATATAAGTACACTGTAACTGTCTTCAGACTCTCCAGAAGAGGGTGTCAGATTCTGGAGAATCTATATCCCTCTTATGGTCTGCATATGATGTACATAAACTCAGCCTCACATATACTTCTAAAAATTTAAAGATGGGTGGGGCCACTGAAAGGGCTCAACAATTAACAGCATTGTTTCCTCTTCCAGAGGACCTGGGATCAACTACCAGCAACTATATTGTGGCCCATCTCCAGTTCCAGGGGATCTGACAGACATACATACAGACAGACAGACAAGGATTGCAGGACTGCCTGGTTTTTCTTTCTTTCTTATACATTTTAAAAATTTTTTATTTATTTATTTATGTATTTATTAGATATAAGTACACTGTAGCTGTCTTCAGACACTCCAGAAGAGGGTGTCAGATTCTGGAGAATATAAATCCCTCTTATGGTCTGCATATGATGGACATAAACACAGATTCACATACACTTCTAAAAATTTAAAGATGGGTGGGGCCACTGAAAGGGCTCAACAATTAACAGCATTGTCTCTTCTTCCAGAGAACCTGGGATCAACTACCAGCAACTATATGGTGGCCCATCTCCAGTTCCAGGGGATCAGACAGACAGACAGACAGACAGAGATAAGGAGGTCAGGCCTGCCTGGTCTTTCTTTCTTTCTTATCCTTTTAAAATAATGTTTATTTATTTATTTAGTTATTTATTTATTTATTAGATATAAGTACACTGTAGTTGTCTTCAGACACTCCAGAAGAGGGTGTCAGATTCTGGAGAATCGAAATCCCTCTTATGGTCTGCATATGATGTACATAAACACAGCATAACATATACTTCTAAAAATTTAAAGATAGGTGGAGCCACTGAAAGGGCTCAACAATTAACAGCATTGTCTCCTCTTCCAGAGAACCTGGGATCAAATAACAGCAACTATATGGTGGCCCATCTCCAGTTCCAAGGGATCAGACAGACAGACAGACAGACTGACAGAGATAAGGATGGAGGCCTGCCTGGTCTTTCTTTCTTTCTTATACTTAAAAAAAATGTTTATTTATTTATTTATTTATTTATTTATTTATTTATTTATTTATTTATTAGATATAAGTACACTGTAGCTGTCTTCAGACACTCTAGAAGAGGGTGTCATCTTCTGGAGAATCTAAATCCCTCTTATGGTCTGCATATGATGTACATAAACACAGCCTCACATATACTTCTAAAAATTTAAAGATGGGTGGGCCCACTGAAAGGGCTCAACAATTAACAGCATTGTCTCTTCTTCCAGAGAACTTGGGATCAAATACCAGCAACTATATGGTGGCCCATCTCAAGTTCCAGGGGATAAGACAGACAGACAGACAGAGAGATAAGGATGGCAGGCCTGCCTGAGTTTTCTTTCTTTCTTATCCTTTTTAAAAAATGTTTATTTATTTATTTATATGTTTATTAGATATAAGTACACTGTAGCACTCTTCAGACACTCCAGAAGAAGATGTCAGATTCTGGAGAATCTAAATCCCTCTTATAGTCTGCATATGATGTACATAAACACAGCCTCACATTTACTTCTTCAAATTTAAAGGTGGGGGGACCATTGAAAGGGCTCAGCAATTAACAGCATTGTCTCCTCTACCAGAGAACCTGGGATCAACTACCAGCACCTATATGGTGGCCCATCTCCAGTTCCAGGCGATCAGAACGACAGACAGACAGATAGACAGACAGAGATAAGGATGGCAGGACTGCATGGTCTTTCTTTCTTTCTTATCCGGTTTAAATAATGTTTATTTATTTATTTATTTATTTATTTATTTATTTATTTATTTATTCATGTATTTATTAGATATAAGTACACTGTAGCTGTCTTCAGACTCTCCAGAAGAGGGTGTCAGCATCTGGAGAATCAATATCCCACTTATGGTCTGCATATGATGTACATGAACATAGCCTCACATATACTTCTAAAAATTTAAAGATGGGTGGTGCCACGGAAAGGGCTCAACAATTAACAGCATTGTCTCCTCTTCCAGAGAACCTGGGATCAACTACCAGCAACTATATGGAGGCCCATCTCCAGTTCCAGGGTATCTGACAGATAGACATACAGACAGACAGACAGACAGACAAGGTTGCAGGCCTGCCTGGTCTTTCTTTCTTTCTTATTCTTTTTAAAAAATGTTTATATATTTATTTATGTATTTATTAGATATAAGTACACTGTAGCTGTCTCCAGACACTCTAGAAGAGGGTGTCATATTCTGGAGAATCTAAATCCCTCTTATTGTCTGCATATGATGTACAGAAACACAGCCTCACATATACTTCTAAAAATTTAAAGATGGGTGGGCCCACTGAAAGGGCTCAACAATTAACAGCATTGTCTCCTCTTCCAGAGAACTTGGGATCAACTACAAGCAACTCTATGGTGGCCCATCTCCAGTTCCAGAGGATCAGACAGACAGACAGACAGACAGAGATAAGGATGGCAGTCCTGCCTGGTCTTTCTTTCTTTCTTATCCTTTTTAAAAAAATGTTTGTTTATTTATTTATTTATTTATTTATTTATGTATTTATTTATTTATTTATGTATTTATTAGATATAAGTACACTGTAGCTATCTTCAGACACTCCAGAAGAGGGTGTCAGATTCTGGAGAATCTATATCCCTCTTATGGTCTGCATATGATGTACATAAACACAGCCTCACATATACTTCTAAAAATTTATAGATGTGTGGGGCCACTTAAAGGGCTCAACAATTAACAGCATTGTCAACTCTACCAGAGATCCTGGGATCAACTACCAGCAACTATATGGTGGCCCATCTCCAGTTCCAGGTGATCAGACAGACAGACAGACAGACAGACAAGGATAAGGATGGCAGGCCTACCTGGTCTTCTTTCTTTCTTATCTTTTTAAAAAAATGTTTATTTATTTATTTATGTATTTATTAGATATAAGTAAAATGTAGCTGTCTTCAAACAATCCAGGAGAGGGTGTCAGATTCTGGAGAATCTAAATCCCTCTTATGGTCTGCATATGATGTACATAAACACAGCCTCAACTTTACTTCTAAAAATTTAAAGATGGGTGGGGCCACTGAAATGGCTCAACAATTAACAGCATTGTCTCCTCTTCCAGAGAACTTGGGATCAACTACCAGCAACTATATGGTGGCCCATCTCCACTTCCAGGGTATCAAACAGACAGATAGACAGACAGAGTTACGGATGGAGGCCTGCCTGGTCTTTCTTTCTTTCTTATCCTTTTTAAAAATATTTATTTCTTATATATGTATTTATTAGATATAAGTACACTGTATCTGTTTCAGACACTGCAGAAGAGGGTGTCAGATTCTGGAGAATCTAAATCCCTCTTAGGTTCTGCATATAATGTACATAAATACAGCCTCACATATACTTCTAAAAATTTAAAGATGTGTGGGGCCACTGAAATAGATCAACAATTAACAGCATTGTCTCCTCTTCCAGAGAACCTGGGATAAACTACCAGCAACTGTATGGTGGCCCATCTCCAGTTCCAGGGTGTCAGACAGACAGACAGACAGACAGATAGAGAAAAGGGTGGCAGGCCTGCCTGGTCTTTCTTACTTTCTTATCCTTTTAAAAAAATGTTTATTTATTTATTTATTTATTTATTTATTTATTTATTTATGTATTTATTAGATATAAGTAAACTTTAGCTGTCTTCAGACACTCCAAAAGAGGGTGTCAGATTCTGGAGAATCTAAATCCCTCTTATGGTCTGCATATGATGTACATAAACACAGCCTCACATATACTTCTAAAAATTTATAGATGTGTGGGGCCACTTAAAGGGCTCAACAATTAACAGCATTGTCAACTCTACCAGAGATCCTGGGATCAACTACCAGCAACTATATGGTGGCCCATCTCCAGTTCCAGGTGATCAGACAGACAGACAGACAGACAGACAAGGATAAGGATGGCAGGCCTACCTGGTCTTCTTTCTTTCTTATCTTTTTAAAAAAATGTTTATTTATTTATTTATGTATTTATTAGATATAAGTAAAATGTAGCTGTCTTCAAACAATCCAGGAGAGGGTGTCAGATTCTGGAGAATCTAAATCCCTCTTATGGTCTGCATATGATGTACATAAACACAGCCTCAACTTTACTTCTAAAAATTTAAAGATGGGTGGGGCCACTGAAATGGCTCAACAATTAACAGCATTGTCTCCTCTTCCAGAGAACTTGGGATCAACTACCAGCAACTATATGGTGGCCCATCTCCACTTCCAGGGTATCAAACAGACAGATAGACAGACAGAGTTACGGATGGAGGCCTGCCTGGTCTTTCTTTCTTTCTTATCCTTTTTAAAAATATTTATTTCTTATATATGTATTTATTAGATATAAGTACACTGTATCTGTTTCAGACACTGCAGAAGAGGGTGTCAGATTCTGGAGAATCTAAATCCCTCTTAGGTTCTGCATATAATGTACATAAATACAGCCTCACATATACTTCTAAAAATTTAAAGATGTGTGGGGCCACTGAAATAGATCAACAATTAACAGCATTGTCTCCTCTTCCAGAGAACCTGGGATAAACTACCAGCAACTGTATGGTGGCCCATCTCCAGTTCCAGGGTGTCAGACAGACAGACAGACAGACAGATAGAGAAAAGGGTGGCAGGCCTGCCTGGTCTTTCTTACTTTCTTATCCTTTTAAAAAAATGTTTATTTATTTATTTATTTATTTATTTATTTATTTATTTATTTATGTATTTATTAGATATAAGTAAACTTTAGCTGTCTTCAGACACTCCAAAAGAGGGTGTCAGATTCTGGAGAATCTAAATCCCTCTTATGGTCTGCATATGATGTACATAAACACAGCCTCACATATACTTCTAAAAATTTAAAGATGGGTGGGGCCACAGAAATGGCTCAACAATTAACAGCATTGTCTGCTCTTCCAGAGAACCTAGGATAAACTACCAGCAACTATATGGTGGCCCATCTCCAGATCCAGGGTATCAGACAGACAGACAGACAGACAGAGATAAGGATGGAGGCCTGCCTGGTCTTTCTTTCTTTCTTATACTTTAAAAAAATGTTTATTTATTTATTTATTTATTTATTTATTTATTTATTTATTTATTTATTAGATATAAGTACACTGTAGCTGTCTTCAGTCACTCTAGAAGAGGGTGTCATCTTCTGGGGAATCTAAATCCCTCTTATGGTCTGCATATGATGTACATAAACACAGCCTCACATATACTTCTAAAAATTTAAAGATGGGTGGGCCCACTGAAAGGGCTCAACAATTAACACCATTGTCTCCTCTTCCAGACAACGTGGGATCAACTACCAGCAACTATATGGTGGCCCATCTCAAGTTCCAGTGGATAAGACAGACAGACAGACAGACAGAGATAAGGATGGCAGGCCTGCCTGATTTTTCTTTCTTTCTTATCCTTTTTAAAAAATGTTTATTTATTTATTTATTCATTTATTTATTTATTTATTTATTTATTTATTTATTTATTTATTTATTTATTAGATATAAGTACACTGTAGCAGTCTTCATACTCTCCAGAAGAGGGTGTCAGATTCTGGAGAATCTATATCCCTCTTATGGTCTGCATATGATGTACATGAACATAGCCTCACATATACTTCTAAAAATTTAATGATGGGTGGGGCCACTGAAAGGGCTCAACAATTAACAGCATTGTCTCCTCTTCCAGAGAACCTGGGATCAACTACCAGCAAATATATTGTGGCCCATCTCCAGTTCCAGGGGATCTGACAGATAGATAGACAGACAGACAGACAGACAGACAAGGTGGCAGGCCTGCCTGGTCTTTCTTTCTTTCTTATCCTTTTTAAAAAATGTTTATTTATTTATTTATGTATTTATTAGATATAAGTACACTATAGCTGTCTAAAGACACTCTAGAAGAGGGTGTAATATTCTGGAGAATCTAAATCCCTCTTATGGTCTGCATATGATGTACATAAACACAGCCTCACATATACTTCTAAAAATTTAAAGATGGGTGGGCCCACTAAAAGGGCTCAACAATTAACACAATTGTCTCCTCTTCCAGACAACGTGGGATCAACTACCAGCAACTATATGGTGGCCCATCTCAAGTTGCAGGGGATCAGACAGACAGATAGACAGACAAAGATAAGGATGGCAGGCCTGCCCTATTTTTCTTTCTATCTTATCCTTTTTAAAAATGCTTATTTATTTATTTATTCATTTATTTATTTATTTATTTATTTATTTATTTATTTATTTATTAGATATAAGTACACTGTAGCTTTCTTCAGACTCTCCAGAAGAGGGTGTCAGATTCTGGAGAATCTATATCCCTCTTATGGTCTGCATATGATGTACATAAACACAGCCTCACATATACTTCTAAAAATTTAAAGATTGGTGGGGCCACTGAAAGGGCTCAACAATTAACAGCATTGTCTCCTCTTCCAGAGGACCTGGGATCAACTACCGTCAACTATATTGTGGCCCATCTCCAGTTCCAGGGGATAAGACAGACATACAGACAGACAGACAGACAAGGATTGCAGGCCTGCCTGGTTTTTCTTTCTTTCTTATACATTTTAAAAATGTTTATTTATTTATATATGTATTTATTAGATATAAGTACACTGTAGCTATCTTCAGACACTTCAGAAGTGGGTGTCGTATTCTGGAGAATCTAAATCCCTCTTATGGTCTACATATGATGTACATAAACACAGCCTCACATATACTTGTAAAAATTTAAAGATGTGTGGGGCCACTGAGAGGGCTCAACAATTAATAGCATTGTCTCCTATACCAGAGAACCTGGGATCAACTATCAGCAACTATATGGTGGCCCATATCCAGTTCCAGGGGATCAGACAGACAAACAGACAGACAAGGATTGCAGGCCTGCCTGGTTTTACTTTCTTTCTTATCCTTTTAAAAAAATGTTTATTTATTTATTTATTTATTTATTTATTTATTTATTTATTTATTATATATAAGTACACTGTAGCTGTCTTCAGACACTCCAGAAGAGGGTGTCAGATTCTGGGGAATCTAAATCCCTCTTATGGTCTGCATATGATGTACATAAACACAGCCTCACATATACTTCTAAAAATTTAAAGATGTGTGGGGCCACTGAGAGGGCTCAACAATTAACAGCATTGTCTCCTCTACCAGAGAACCTGGGATCAACTACCAGCAACTATATTGTGGCCCATCTCCAGTTCCAGGGGATCAGACAGACAGACAGACAGACAGACAGAGATCAGGAGGGCAGGCCTGCCTGGTTTTTCTTTCTTTCTTATCCTTTTAATATAATGTTTATTTATTTATTTATTTATTTATTTATTTATTTATTTATTTATTTATGTATTTATTAGATATAAGTACACTGTAGTTGTCTTCAGACACTCCAGAAGAGGGTGTCAGATTCTGGAGAATCTAAATCCCTCTTATGGTCTGCATATGATGTACATAAACACAGCCTAACATATACTTCTAAAAATTTAAAGATAGGTGGAGCCACTGAAAGGGCTCAACAATTAACAGCATTGTCTCCTCTTCCAGAGAACCTGGAATCAACTAACAGCAACTATATGGTGGCCCATCTTCAGTTCCCAGGGATCAGACAGACAGACAGACAGACTGAAAGAGATAAGGATGGAGGCCTGCCTGGTCTTTCTTTCTTTCTTATATTTTTAAAAAATGTTTAATTATTTATTTATTTATTTATTTATTTATTTATTTATTAGATAAAAGTACACTGTAGCTGTCTTCAGACACGATAGAAGAATGTGTCATCTTCCGGAGAATCTAAATCCCTCTTATGGTCTGCATATGAGGTACATAAACACAGCCTCACATATACTTCTAAAAATTTTAAGATGGGTGGGCCCTCTGAAAGGGCTCAACAATTAACAGCATTGTCTCTTCTTCCAGAGAACGTGGGATCAACTACCAGCAACTATATGGTGGCCCATCTCAAGTTCCAGGGGATAAGACAGACAGACAGACAGACAGACAGACAGAGATAAGGATGGCAGGCCTGCCTGATTTTTCTTTCTTTCTTATCCTTTTAAAAAAATGTTTATTTATTTATTTATTTATTTATTTATTTATTTATTTATGTATTAGATATAAGTACACTGTACCTATCTTCAGACTCTCCAGAAGAGGGTGTCAGATTCTGGAGAATAAATATCACTCTTATGGTCTGCATATGATGTACATGAACACAGCCTCACATATACTTCTAAAAATTTAAAGATGGGTGGGGCCACTGAAAGGGCTCAACAATTAACAGCATTGTCTCCTCTTCCAGAGAACCTGGGAACAACTACCAGGAACTATATGGTGGCCCATCTCCAGTTCCAGGGTATCTGACAGATGGACTAACAGACAGACAGACAGACAGACAGACAGACAAGGTGGCAGGCCTGCCTGGACTTTCTTTCTTTCTTATTCTTTTTAAAAAATGTTTATTTATTTATTTATGTATTTATTAGATTCAAGTGCACTGTAGCTGTCTTCAGACACTCTAATAGAGGGTGTCATATTCTGGAGAATCTAAATCCCTCTTATGGTCTACATATGATGTACATAAACACAGCCTCACATATACTTCTAAAAATTTAAAGATGGGTGGGCCCACTGAAAGGGCTCAACAATTAACACCATTGTCTCCTCTTCCGGAAAACTTGGGATCAACTACCGGGAACTATATGGTGGCCCATCTCAAGTTGCAGGGGATCAAACAGACAGACAGACAGACAGAGATAAGGATGGCAGGCCTGCCTGATTTTTCTTTCTTTCTTATCCTTTTAAAAAATGTTTATTTATCTATTTATTCATTTATTCATTTATTTATTTATTTATTTATTTATTTATTTATTTATTTATTTATTAGATATAAGTACACTCTAGCTGTCTTCAGACTCTCCAGAAGAGGGTGTCAGATTCTGAAGAATCTAAATCCCTCTTATGGTCTGCATATGATGTACATAAACACAGCCTCACATATACTTCTAAAAATTTAAAGATGGGTGGGCCCACTGAAAGGGCTCAACTATTAACAGCATTGTCTCTTCTTCCAGAGAACGTGGGATCAACTACCAGCAACTATATGGTGGCCCATCTCAAGTTCCAGGGGATAAGACAGACAGACAGACAGACAGAGATAAGGATTGCAGGCCTGCCTGGTCTTTCTTTCTTTCTTATCCTTTTTAAAAAATGTTTATTTATTTATTTATGTATTTATTAGATTCAAGTGCACTGTAGCTGTCTTCAGACACTCTAATAGAGGGTGTCATATTCTGGAGAATCTAAATCCCTCTTATGGTCTGCATATGATGTACATAAACACAGCCTCAAATATACTTCTAAAAATTTAAAGATGGGTGGGCCCACTAAAAGGGCTCAACAATTAACACAATTGTCTCCTCTTCCAGACAACGTGGGATCAACTACCAGCAACTATATGGTGGCCCATCTCAAGTTGCAGGGGATCAGACAGACAGATAGACAGACAAAGATAAGGATGGCAGGCCTGCCCTATTTTTCTTTCTATCTTATCCTTTTTAAAAATGCTTATTTATTTATTTATTCATTTATTTATTTATTTATTTATTTATTTATTTATTTATTTATTTATTTATTAGATATAAGTACACTGTAGCTTTCTTCAGACTCTCCAGAAGAGGGTGTCAGATTCTGGAGAATCTATATCCCTCTTATGGTCTGCATATGATGTACATAAACACAGCCTCACATATACTTCTAAAAATTTAAAGATTGGTGGGGCCACTGAAAGGGCTCAACAATTAACAGCATTGTCTCCTCTTCCAGAGGACCTGGGATCAACTACCGTCAACTATATTGTGGCCCATCTCCAGTTCCAGGGGATAAGACAGACATACAGACAGACAGACAGACAAGGATTGCAGGCCTGCCTGGTTTTTCTTTCTTTCTTATACATTTTAAAAATGTTTATTTATTTATATATGTATTTATTAGATATAAGTACACTGTAGCTATCTTCAGACACTTCAGAAGTGGGTGTCGTATTCTGGAGAATCTAAATCCCTCTTATGGTCTACATATGATGTACATAAACACAGCCTCACATATACTTGTAAAAATTTAAAGATGTGTGGGGCCACTGAGAGGGCTCAACAATTAATAGCATTGTCTCCTATACCAGAGAACCTGGGATCAACTATCAGCAACTATATGGTGGCCCATATCCAGTTCCAGGGGATCAGACAGACAAACAGACAGACAAGGATTGCAGGCCTGCCTGGTTTTACTTTCTTTCTTATCCTTTTAAAAAAATGTTTATTTATTTATTTATTTATTTATTTATTTATTTATTTATTTATTTATTATATATAAGTACACTGTAGCTGTCTTCAGACACTCCAGAAGAGGGTGTCAGATTCTGGGGAATCTAAATCCCTCTTATGGTCTGCATATGATGTACATAAACACAGCCTCACATATACTTCTAAAAATTTAAAGATGTGTGGGGCCACTGAGAGGGCTCAACAATTAACAGCATTGTCTCCTCTACCAGAGAACCTGGGATCAACTACCAGCAACTATATTGTGGCCCATCTCCAGTTCCAGGGGATCAGACAGACAGACAGACAGACAGACAGAGATCAGGAGGGCAGGCCTGCCTGGTTTTTCTTTCTTTCTTATCCTTTTAATATAATGTTTATTTATTTATTTATTTATTTATTTATTTATTTATTTATTTATGTATTTATTAGATATAAGTACACTGTAGTTGTCTTCAGACACTCCAGAAGAGGGTGTCAGATTCTGGAGAATCTAAATCCCTCTTATGGTCTGCATATGATGTACATAAACACAGCCTAACATATACTTCTAAAAATTTAAAGATAGGTGGAGCCACTGAAAGGGCTCAACAATTAACAGCATTGTCTCCTCTTCCAGAGAACCTGGAATCAACTAACAGCAACTATATGGTGGCCCATCTTCAGTTCCCAGGGATCAGACAGACAGACAGACAGACTGAAAGAGATAAGGATGGAGGCCTGCCTGGTCTTTCTTTCTTTCTTATATTTTTAAAAAATGTTTAATTATTTATTTATTTATTTATTTATTTATTTATTTATTTATTAGATAAAAGTACACTGTAGCTGTCTTCAGACACGATAGAAGAATGTGTCATCTTCCGGAGAATCTAAATCCCTCTTATGGTCTGCATATGAGGTACATAAACACAGCCTCACATATACTTCTAAAAATTTTAAGATGGGTGGGCCCTCTGAAAGGGCTCAACAATTAACAGCATTGTCTCTTCTTCCAGAGAACGTGGGATCAACTACCAGCAACTATATGGTGGCCCATCTCAAGTTCCAGGGGATAAGACAGACAGACAGACAGACAGACAGACAGAGATAAGGATGGCAGGCCTGCCTGATTTTTCTTTCTTTCTTATCCTTTTAAAAAAATGTTTATTTATTTATTTATTTATTTATTTATTTATTTATTTATTTATTTATGTATTAGATATAAGTACACTGTACCTATCTTCAGACTCTCCAGAAGAGGGTGTCAGATTCTGGAGAATAAATATCACTCTTATGGTCTGCATATGATGTACATGAACACAGCCTCACATATACTTCTAAAAATTTAAAGATGGGTGGGGCCACTGAAAGGGCTCAACAATTAACAGCATTGTCTCCTCTTCCAGAGAACCTGGGAACAACTACCAGGAACTATATGGTGGCCCATCTCCAGTTCCAGGGTATCTGACAGATGGACTAACAGACAGACAGACAGACAGACAGACAGACAAGGTGGCAGGCCTGCCTGGACTTTCTTTCTTTCTTATTCTTTTTAAAAAATGTTTATTTATTTATTTATGTATTTATTAGATTCAAGTGCACTGTAGCTGTCTTCAGACACTCTAATAGAGGGTGTCATATTCTGGAGAATCTAAATCCCTCTTATGGTCTACATATGATGTACATAAACACAGCCTCACATATACTTCTAAAAATTTAAAGATGGGTGGGCCCACTGAAAGGGCTCAACAATTAACACCATTGTCTCCTCTTCCGGAAAACTTGGGATCAACTACCGGGAACTATATGGTGGCCCATCTCAAGTTGCAGGGGATCAAACAGACAGACAGACAGACAGAGATAAGGATGGCAGGCCTGCCTGATTTTTCTTTCTTTCTTATCCTTTTAAAAAATGTTTATTTATCTATTTATTCATTTATTCATTTATTTATTTATTTATTTATTTATTTATTTATTTATTTATTAGATATAAGTACACTCTAGCTGTCTTCAGACTCTCCAGAAGAGGGTGTCAGATTCTGAAGAATCTAAATCCCTCTTATGGTCTGCATATGATGTACATAAACACAGCCTCACATATACTTCTAAAAATTTAAAGATGGGTGGGCCCACTGAAAGGGCTCAACTATTAACAGCATTGTCTCTTCTTCCAGAGAACGTGGGATCAACTACCAGCAACTATATGGTGGCCCATCTCAAGTTCCAGGGGATAAGACAGACAGACAGACAGACAGAGATAAGGATTGCAGGCCTGCCTGATTTTTCTTTCTTTCTTATCCTTTTAAAAAATGTTTATTTATTTATTTATTTATCCATTTATTCATTTATTTATTTATTTATGTATTTATTAGATATAAGTACACTGTAGCTGTCTTCAGACACTTCAGGAGAGGGTGTCATATTCTGGAGAATCTAAATCCCTCTTATGGTCTGCATATGATGTACATAAACACAGCCTCACATATACTTATAAAAATTTAAAGATGGGTGGGGCCACGGAAAGGGATCAACAATTAACAGCATTGTCTCCTCTTCCAGAGGACATGGGATCAACTAGCAGCAACTATATTGTGGCCCATCTCCAGTTCCAGGGGATCAGACAGACATACATACAGACAGACAGACAAGGATTGCAGGCCTGCCTGGTTTTTCTTTGTTTCTTATACATTTTAAAAATGTTTATTTATATATTTATTTATTTATTTATTATTTATGTATTTATTAGATATAAGTACACTGTAGCTGTCTTCAGACACTTCAGAAGAGGGTGTCATATTCTGGAGAATCTAAATCCCTCTTATGGTCTGCATATGATGTACATAAACAAAGCCTCACATATACTTCTAAAAATTTAAAGATGTGTGGGGCCACTGAAACGGCTCAACAATTAACAGCATTGTCTCCTCTACCAGAGAACCTGGGATCAACTAGCAGCAACTATATGGTGGCCCATCTCCAGTTCCAGGGTATCAGACAGACAGACAGACAGACAGACAAGGATTGCAGGCCTTCCTGGTTTTACTTTCTTTCTTATCCTTTTTAAAAAATGTTTATTTATTTATTTATGTATTTTTTATATATAAGTACACTGTAGCTGTCTTCAGACACTCCAGAAGAGGGTGACAGATTCTGGAGAATCTAAATCCCTCTTATGGTCTGCATATGATGTACATAAACACAGCCTCACATATACTTCTAAAAATTTAAAGATGTGTGGGGCCACTGAAAGGCTCAACAATAAACATCATTGTCTCCTCTAACAGAGAACCTGGGAGCAAATACCAGCAACTATATGTTGGCCCATCTCCAGTTCCAGGGGATCAGGCAGACAAAGAGACAGACAGACAAGGGTGGCAGGCCTCCTTGGTTTTTCTTTCTTTCTTATCCTTTTAAAATAATGTTTTTTATTTATTTATGTATTTATTAGATATAAGTACACTGTAGTTTTCTTCAGACATTCCAGAAGAGGGTGTCAGATTCTGGAGAATATAAATCCCTATTATGGTCTGCATATGATGGATATAAACACAGCCTAACATATACATCTAATAATTTAAAGATGGGTGGGGCCACTGAAAGGGCTCAACAATTAACAGCATTGTCTCTTCTTCCAGGGAACCTGGGATCAACTACCAGCAACTATATGGTGGCCCATCTCCAGTTCCAGGGGATCAGACAGACAAACAGACAGACAGAGATAAGGAGGTCAGGCCTGCCTGGTCTTTTTTCTTTCTTATCCTTTTAAAAAATGTTTATTTATTTATTTATTTATTTATTTATTTATTTATTTATGTATTTATTAGATATAAGTACACTGTAGTTGTCTTCAGACACTCCAGAAGAGGGTGTCAGATTGTGGAGAATCTAAATAGCTCTTATGGTCTGCATATGATGTACATAAACACAGCCTAACATATACATCTAAAAATTTAAAGATGGGTGGGGCCACTGAAAGGGCTCGACAATTAACAGCATTGTCTCTTCTTCCAGAGAACCTGGGATCAACTACCAGCAACTATATGGTGGCCCATCTCCAGTTCCAGGGGATCAGACAGACAGACAGACAGACAGACAGAGATAAGGAGGGCAGGCCTGCCTGGTCCTTCTTTCTTTCTTATCTTTTTAAAAAATGTTTATTTATTTATTTATTTATTTATTTATTTATTCATTTATTAGATATAAGTACACTGTAGTTGTCTTCAGACACTCCAGAAGAGGGTGTCAGATTGTGGAGAATCTAAATCCCTCTTATGGTCTTCATATGATGTACATAAACATAGCCTCACATATACATCTAAAAATTTAAAGATAGGTGGAGCCACTGAAAGGGCTCAACAATTAACAGCATTGTCTCCTCTTCCAGAGAACCTGGGATCAACTACCTGCAACTATATGGTGGCCCATCTCCACTCCCAGGGGATCAGAGAGACAGACAGACAGACAAGGATAAGGATGGCAGGCCTGCCTGGTCTTTCTTTCTTATCCTTTTTAAAAAATGTTTATTTATTTATGTATTTATTACATATAAGTACACTGTAGCTGTCTTCAGACACTCCAGAAGAGGGTGTCAGATTCTGGAGAATCTAAATCCCTCTTATGGTCTGCATATGATGTACATAAACACAGCCTCACATATACTTCTAAAAATTTAAAGATGGGTGGGCCCACTGAAAGGGCTCAACAATTAACAGCATTGTGTCCTCTTCCAGAGAACCTGGGATCAACTACCAGCACCTATATGGCGGCCCATCTCCAGTTCCAGGGGATCAGAACGACAGACAGACAGACAGACAGACAGACAGACAGAGATAAGGATGTCAGGCCTGCCTGGTCTTTCTTTCTTTCTTTCTTATCTGGTTTAAATAATGTTTATTTCTTTATTTACTTATTTATTTATGTATTTATTAGATATAAGTACACTGTAGCTGTCTTCAGACACTCCAGAAGAGTGTGTCAGATTCTGATGAATATAAATCCCTCTTCTAGTCTGCATATGATGTACATAAACACAGCCTCACATACACATCTAAAAATTTAAAGATGGGTAGGGCCACTGATAGGGTTCAACAATTAACAGCATTGTCTCCTCTTCCAGAGAACCTGGGATCAACTAACAGCAACTATATGGTAGCCCATCTCCAGTTCCAGGGGATCAGACAGACAGACAGACAGACAGACAGACAGAGATAAGGATGGCAGGCCTGCCTGGTCTTACTTCCTTTCTTATCCTTTTTAAAAAATGTTTATTTATTTATTTATTTATTTATTTATTTATTTATTTATTTATTTATTTATGTATTTATTATATATAAGTACACTGTAGCTGTCTTCAGACACTCCAGTAGAGGGTGTCAGATTCTGGAGAATCTAAATCCTCTTATAATCTGAATATGATGTACATAAAAAGGCCTCACATATACTTCTAAATATTTAAAGAAGTGTGAGGCCACTGAAAGGGCTCAACAATTAACAGCATTGTCTCCTCTTCCAGAGAACCTTGGATCAACTACCAGCAACAATATGGTGGCCCATCTCCAGGTCCCGGGGATCAGATAGACAGACAGACAGACAGACAGAGATATGGATGGCAGGCCTGCCTGGCCTTTCTTTCTTTCTTATCCTTTTTTAAAAATGTTTAATTAATTATTTATTTATTTATCTATTTATTTATTAGATATAAGTACACTGTAGCTGTCTTCAGACACTCCAGAAGAGGGTGTCAGATTCTGGAGAATCTATATCCCTCTTATGGTCTGCATATGATGTACATAAACACAGACTCACATTTTCTTCTAAAAATTTAAAGATGGGTTGGGCCCTAGAAATGGCTCAACAATTAACAGCATTGCTTCCTCTTCCAGAGAACCTTGGATAAACTACCAGCAACTATATGGTGGCTCATCTCCAGTTCCAGGGTATCAGAGAGTCAGACAGAGAGACAGAGATAAGGATGGAGGCCTGCCTGGTTTTTCTTTCTTTCTTATACTTTAAAAAAAATATTTATTTATTTATTTACTTATTTATTTATTTATTTATGTATTAATGTATTTATTAGATATAAGTACACTGTAGCTGTCTTCAGACTCTCTAGAAGAGGGTGTCATCTTCTGGAGAATCTAAATCACTCTTATGGTCTGTATATGATGTACATAAACACAGCCTCACATATACTTCTAAAAATTTAAAGATGGGTGGGCCCACTGAAAGGGCTCAACAATTAACACCATTGTCTCCTCTTCCAGAGAACGTGGGATCAACTACCAGCAACTATATGGTGGCCCATCTCAAGTTGCAGGGGATCAGACAGACAGACAGACAGACAGAGATAAGGATGGCAGTCCTGCCTGATTTTTCTTTCTTTCTTATCCTTTTTAAAAATGTTTATTTATCTATTTATTCATTTATTTATTTATTTATTTATTTATTTATTTTTATGTATTTATTAGATATAAGTACACTGTAGCTGTCTTCAGACTCTCCAGAAGAGGGTGTCAGATTTTGGAGAATCTATATCCCTCTTATGGTCTGCATATGATGTACATAAACACAGCCTCACATATACTTCTAAAAATTTAAAGATAGGTGGGGCCACTGAAACGGCTCAACAATTAACAGCATTGTCTCCTCTTCCAGAGGACCTGGGATCAACTACCAGCAACTATATTGTGGCCCATCTCCAGTTCCAGGGGATCTGACAGACATACATACAGACAGACAGACAAGGATTGCAGGACTGCCTGGTTTTTCTTTCTTTCTTATACATTTTAAAAATGTTTATTTATTTATATATGTATTTATTAGATATAAGTACACTGTAGCTGTCTTCAGACACTTCAGAAGAGGGTGTCATATTCTGGAGAATCTAAATCCCTCTTATGGTCTGCATATGATGTACATAAACACAGCCTCACATATACTTCTAAAAATTTAAAGATGTGTGGGGCCACTGAAAAGGCTCAACAATTAAACAATTAACAGCATTGTCTCCTCTACCAGAGAACCTGGGATCAACTAGCAGCAAGTATATGGTGGCCCATCTCCAGTTCCAGGGGATCAGACAGACAGACAGACAAGGATTGCAGGCCTGCGTGGTTTTACTTTCTTTCTTATCCTTTTTAAAAAATGTTTATTTATTTATTTATTCATTTATTTATTTATGTATTTATTATATATAAGTACACTGTAGCTGTCTTCAGATACTCCAGAAGAGGGTGTCAGATTCTGGAGAATCTAAATCCCTCTTATGGTCTGCATATGATGTACATAAACACAGCCTCACATATACTTCTAAAAATTTAAAGATGTGTGGGGCCACTGAAAGGGCTCAACAATTAACAGCATTGTCTCCTCTACCAGAGACCCTGGGATCAAATACCAGCAACTGTATGGTGGCCCATCTCCAGTTCCAGGGGATCAGGCAGACAGACAGACAGACAGAGATAAGGATGGCAGGCCTGCCTGGTCTTACTTTCTTTCTTATTCTTTTTAAAAAATGTTTATTTATTTATTTATTTATATTTATTTATTTATTTATTTATTTATTTATTTATTTATTTATTTATTTATTAGATATAAGTACACTGTAGCTGTCTTCAGACACTCCAGAAGAGGGTGTCAGATACTGATGAATCTAAATCCCTCTTCTGGTCTGCATATGATGTACATAAACACAGCCTCACATACACTTCTAAAAATTTAAAGATGGGTAGGGCCACAAATAGGGGTCAACAATTAACAGCATTGTCTCCTCTTCCAGAGAACCTGGTATCAACTACCAGCAACTATATGGTAGCCTGTCTCCAGTTCCAGGGGATCAGAAAGACAGACAGACAGACAGACAAGGCTAAGGATGGCAGGCCTGCCTGGTCTTACTTTCTTTCTTATCGTTTTTAAAAAATGTTTATTTATTTATTTATTTATTTATGTATTTATTATATATAAGTACACTGTAGCTGTCTTCAGACACTCCAGTAGAGGGTGTCAGATTCTGGAGCATCTAAATCCTCTTATAATCTGAATATGATGTACATAAACACAGCCTCACATATACTTCTAAATATTTAAAGAAGTGTGGGGCCACTGAAAGGGCTCAACAATTAACAGCATTGTCTCCTCTTCCAGAGAACCTTGGATCAACTACCAGCAACTATATGGTGGCCCATCTCCAGTCCAGGGGATCAGACAGACAGACAGACAGACAGACAGAGATAAGGAGGGCAGGCCTGCCTGGTCTTACTTTCTTTCTTATCCTTTTTAAAAAATGATTATTTATTTATTTATTTATTTATTTATTATATATAAGTACACTGTAGCTGTCTTCAGACACTCCAGTAGAGGGTGTCAGATTCTGGAGAATCTAAATCCTCTTATAATCTGAATATGAGGTACATAAAAAGGCCTCAGATATACTTCTAAATATTAAAGAAGTGTGAAGCCACTGAAAGGGCTCAACAATTAACAGCATTGTCTCCTCTTCCAGACAACCTTGGATCAACTACCAGCAAATATATGGTGGCACATCTCCAGTTCCCGGGGATCAGATAGACAGATAGACAGACAGACAGAGATATGGATGGCAGGCCTGCCTGGTCTTTCTTTCTTTCTTATCCTTTTTAAAAAATGTTTATTTATTTATTTATTTATTTATTTATTTATTTATTTATCTATTTATTTATTAGATATAAGTACACTGTAGCTGTCTTCAGACACTCCAGAAGAGGGTGTCAGATTCTGGAGAATCTAAATCCCTCTTATGGTCTGCATATGATGTACATAAACACGGCCTCACATATACTTCTAAATATTTAAAGATGGGTGGCGACACTGAAAGGGCTCAACAATTAACAGCATTGTCTCCTCTTCCAGAGAACCTGGGATCAACTACCAGCAACTATTCTTGGCCCATCTCCAGTTCCCAGGTATCAGATTGACAGACAGACAGACAGAGATATGGATGGCAGGCCTGCCTGGTCTTTCTTTCTGTCTTATCCTTTTTTAAAAATGTTTATTTATTTATTTATTTATTTATTTATTTATTTATGTATTTATTAGATATAAGTACACTGTAGCTGTCTTCAGACACTCCAGAAGAGGGTGTCAGATTCTGGAGAATCTAAATCCCTCTTATGGTCTGCATATGATGTACATAAACACAGCCTCACATATACTTCTAAAAATATAAGATGGGTGGGGCCACTGAAAGGGCTCAACATTTTACAGCATTGTCTCTTCTTCCAGAGAACCTGGGATCAGCTACCAGCAACTATATGGTGGCCCATCTCCAGTTCCAGGGGATCAGACAGACAGACAGACAGACAGAGATAAAGAGGGCAGGCCTGCCTGGTCTTTCTTTCTTTCTTATCCTTTTAAAATAATGTTTATTTATTTATTTATTTATTTATTTATTTATTTATTTATTTATTTATGTATTTATTAGATATAAGTACAATGTAGTTGTCTTCAGACACTCCAGAAGAGGGTGTCAGATTCTGGAGCATCTAAATCCCTCTTATGTTCTGCATATGATGTACATAAACACAGCCTCACAATTACTTCTTAAAATTTAAAGGTGGGGGGGGCACTGAAAGGGCTCAGCAATTAACAGCATTGTCTCTTCGTCCAGAGAACCTGGGATCAACTCCCTGCAACTATATGGTGGCCCATCTCCACTCACAGGGGATCAGACAGACAGACAGACAAACAAGGATAAGGATCGCAGGCCTTCCTGGTCTTTCTTTCTTTCTATCCATTTTAAAAAATGTTTATTTATTTATGTATTTATTACTTATAAGTACACTGTAGCCGTCTTCAGACACTCCAGAAGAGGGTGTCAGATTCTGGAGAATCTAAATCCCTCTTATGGTCTGCATATGATGTACATAAACACAGCCTCACATATACTACTAAAAATTTAACGATGGGTGGGGCCACTGAAAGGGCTCAACAATTAACAGCATTGTCTCCTCTTCCAGAGAACCTGGGATCAACTACCAGCACCTATATGGTGGCTCATCTCCGGTTCCAGGGGATCAGAACGACAGACAGACAGAAAGACAGACAGAGATAAGGATGGCAGGCCTGCCTGGTCTTTCTTTCTTTCTTATCCAGTTTAAATAATGTTTATTTATATATTTATTTATTTATTTATTTATTTATTTATTTATTTATTTATGTATGTATTTATTATATATAAGTACACTGTAGCTGTCTTCAGACACTCCAGTAGAGGGTGTCAGATTCTGGAGAATCTAAATCCTCTTATAATCTGAATATGATGTACATTACACAGCCTTACATATAATTCTAAATATTTAAAGAAGTGTGGGGCCACTGAAAGGGCTCAACAATTAACAGCATTGTCTCCTCTTCCAGAGAACCTTGGATCAACTACCAGCAAATATATGGTGGCCCATCTCCAGTTCCAGGGGATCAGATAGACAGACAGACAGACAGACAGAGATATGGATGGCAGGCCTGCCTGGTCTTTCTTTCTTTCTTATCCTTTTTAAAAAATGTTTATTTATTTATTTATTTATTTATTTATCTATTTATTTATTAGATATAAGTACACGGTAGCTGTCTTCAGACACTCCAGAAGAGGGTGTCAGATTCTGGAGAATCTAAATCCCTCTTATGGTCTGCATATGAGGTACATAAACACAGCCTCACATATACTTCTAAATATTTAAAGATGGGTGGCACCACTGAAAGGGCTCAACAATTAACAGCATTGTCTCCTCTTCCAGAGAACCTGGGATCAACTACCAGCAACTATTCGTGGCCCATCTCCAGTTTCCATGTATCAGATTGACAGACAGACAGACAGACAGAGATATGGATGGCAGGCCTGCCTGGTCTTTCTTTCTGTCTTATCCTTTTTAAAAAATGTTTATTTATTTATTTATTTATTTATCTATTTATTTATTAGATATAAGTACACTGTAGCTGTCTTCAGACAGTCCAGAGGAGGGTGTCAGATTCTGGAGAATCTAAATCCCTCTTATGGTCTGCATATGATGTACATAAACACAGCCTCACATATACTTCTAAAAATTTAAGATGGGTGGGGCCACTGAAAGGGCTCAACATTTAACAGCATTGTCTCTTCTTCCAGAGAACCTGGGATCAGCTACCAGCAACTATATGGTGGCCCATCTCCAGTTCCAGGGGATCAGACAGACAGACAGACAGACAGACAGAGATAAAGAGGACAGGCCCGCATGGTCTTTCTTTCTTTCTTATCCTTTTAAAATAATGTTTATTTATTTATTTATTTATTTATTTATGTATTTATTAGATATAAGTACAATGTAGTTGTCTTCAGACACTCCAGAAGAGGGTGTCAGATTCTGGAGCATCTAAATCCCTCTTATGTTCTGCATATGATGTACATAAACACAGCCTCACAATTACTTCTTAAAATTTAAAGGTGGGGGGGGGCAATGAAAGGGCTCAGCAATTAACAGCATTGTCTCTTCTTCCAGAGAACCTGGGATCAACTACCTGCAACTATATGGTGGCCCATCTCCACTCACAGGGGATCAGACAGACAGACAGACAGACAAGGATAAGGATGGCATGCCTTCCTGGTCTTTCTTTCTTTCTTATCCATTTTAAAAAATGTTTATTTATTTATGTATTTATTAGATATAAGTACACTGTAGCCGTCTTCAGACACTCCAGAAGACGGTGTCAGATTCTGGAGAATCTAAATCCCTCTTATGGTCTGCATATGATGTACATAAACACAGCCTCACATATACTACTAAAAATTTAACGATGGGTGGGGCCACTGAAAGGGCTCAACAATTAACAGCATTGTCTCCTCTTCCAGAGAACCTGGGATCAACTACCAGCACCTATATGGTGGCTCATCTCCGGTTCCAGGGGATCAGAACTACAGACAGACAGACAGACAGACAGACAGAGATAAGGATGGCAGGCCTGCCTGGTCTTTCTTTCTTACTTATCCGGTTTAAATAAAGTTTATTTATATATTTATTTATTTATTTATTTATTTATTTATTTATTTATTATATATAAGTACACTGTAGCTGTCTTCAGACACTGCAGTAGAGGGTGTCAGATTCTGGAGAATCTAAATCCTCTTATAATCTGAATATGATGTACATAAACACAGCCTCACATATAATTCTAAATATTTCAAGAAGTGTGGGGCCACTGAAAGGGCTCAACAATTAACAGCATTGTCTCCTCTTCCAGAGAACCTTGGATCAACTACCAGCAAATATATGGTGGCCCATCTCCAGTTCCAGGGGATCAGATAGACAGACAGACAGACAGACAGAGATATGGATGGCAGGCCTGCCTGGTCTTTCTTTCTTTCTTTCTTTCTTTCTTATCCTTTTTAAAAAATGTTTATTTATTTATTTATTTATTTATTTATTTATTTATTTATTTATCTATTTATTTATTAGATATAAGTACACTGTAGCTGTCTTCAGACACTCCAGAAGAGGGTGTCAGATTCTGGAGAATCTAAATCCCTCTTATGGTCTGCATATGATGTACATAAACACAGCCTCACATATACTTCTAAAAATTTAAAGATGGGTGGGGCCACTGAAAGGGCTCAACAATTAACAGCATTGTCTCCTCTTCCAGAGAACCTGGGATCAACTACCAGCAAATATTCGTGGCCCATCTCCAGTTCCCAGGTATCAGATTGACAGACAGACAGACAGACAGAAATATGGATGGCAGGCCTGCCTGGTCTTTCTTTCTGTCTTATCCTTTTTAAAAAATGTTTATTTATTTATTTATTTATTTATTTATTTATTTATTTATCTATCTATTTATTTATTTATTTATGTATTTATTAGATATAAGTACACTGTAGCTGTTCAGACACTCCAGAAGAGGGTGTCAGATTCTGGAGAATCTAAATCCCTCTTATGGTCTGCATATGATGTACATAAACACAGCCTCACATATACTTCTAAAAATTTAAAGAAGGGTGGGGCCACTCTAAAAGCTCAACAATTAACAGCATTGTCTCCTCTTCCAGAGTACCTGGGATCAACTACCAGCAACTATATAGTGGCCCATCTCCAGTTCCAGGGGATCAGACAGACAGACATACAGACAGTGATAAGGATGGCAGGCCTGCCTGGTCTTTCTTTCTTTCTTATCCTTTTTAAAAAAATGTTTATTTATATATTTATTTATATATTTTTTAGATATAAGTACACTGTAGCTGTCTTCAGACACTCCTGAAGAGGTTGTCAGATTCTGGAGAATCTAAATCCCTCTTATGGTCTGCATATGATGTACATAAACACAGCCTCACATATACTTCTAAAAATTTAAAGATGTGTGGGGCCACTGAGAGGGCTCAACAATTAACAGCATTGTCTCTTCTACCAGAGAACCTGGGATCAACTACCAGCAACTATATGGTGGCCCATCTCCAGTTCCAGGGGATCAGGCAGACAAAGAGACAGACAGACAAGGGTGGCAGGCCTCCCTGGTTTTTCTTTCTTTCTTATCCTTTTTAAAAAATGTTTATTTATTTATTTATGTATTTATTAGATATAAGTACACTGTAGCAGTCTTCAGACATTCCAGAAGAGGGTGTCAGATTCTGGAGAATATAAATCCCTCTTATGGTCTGCATATGATGGACATAAACACAGATTCACATACACTTCTAATAATTTAAGATGGGTGGGGCCACTGAAAGGGCTCAACATTTACCAGCATTGTCTCTTCTTCCAGAGAACCTGGGATCAGCTACCAGCAACTATATGGTGGCCCATCTCCAGTTCCAGGGTATCAGACAGACAGACAGACAGACAGACAGAGATAAGGAGGGCAGGCCTGCCTCGTCTTTCTTTCTTTCTTATCCTTTTAAAATAATGTTTATTTATTTATTTATTTATTTATTTATTTATTTATGTATTTATTAGATATAAGTACAATGTAGTTGTCTTCAGACACTCCAGAAGAGGGTGTCAGATTCTGGAGAATCTAAATCCCTCTTATGGTCTGCATATGATGTACATAAACATAGCCTCACATATACTTTTAAAAATTTAAATATGTGTGGGGCCACTGAAAGGGCTCAGCAATTAACAGCATTGTCTCCTCTTCCAGAGAACCTGGGATCAACTACCTGCAACTATATGGTGGCCCACCTCCACTCCCAGGGGATCAGACAGACAGACAGACAGACAAGAATAAGGATGGCAGGCCTGCCTGGTCTTTCTTTCTTTCTTATCGTTTTTAAAAAAATGTTTATTTATTTATTTATTTATTTATTTATTTATTTATTTATTTATTTATGTATTTATTAGATATAAGTACACTGTAGCTGTCTTCAGACACTCCAGAAAAGGGTGTCAGATTCTGGAGAATCTAAATCGTCTTATAATCTGAATATGATGTACATAACACAGCCTCACATATACTTCTAAATATTTAAAGAAGTGTGGGGCCACTGAAAGGGCTCAACAATTAACAGCATTGTCTCCTTGTACTGGCTATTTTTGTGTCAACTTGACACAGCTGGAGTTATCACAGAGAAAGGAGCTTCAGTTGAGGAGATGCCTCCATGAGATCTAGCTGTAAGGCATTTTCTCAATTAGTGATCAAGGGGGAAAGGCCCCTTGTGGGTGGGACCATCCCTGGGCTGGTAGTTTCGGTTCTATAAGCGAGTAGGCTGAGCAAGCCAGAGGAGGCAAGCCAGTAAAGAACATCCCTCCATGGCCTCTGTATCAGCTCCTGCTCCCTGACCTGTCTGAGTTCCAGTCCTGACTTCCTTTGGTGATGAACAGCAGCATGGAAGTGTAAGATGAATAAACCCTTTCCTCCCCAACTTGCTTCTTGGTCATGATGTTTGTGCAGGAATAGAAACCCTGACTAAGACAAATTGGTACCAGCAGAGTGGGGTATTCCTGTGACAACCTGACCATGTTTTGGGGAGGACTGTGGAAGGACTTTGGAACTTTGGGCTTGAAGATCCATTTGTTGTTAAGAGCTCTGTCAGATGTTGTGTAGGAGCTTGGAAGATAATGTTGAAAACAGTGCAGAAGATGGAGGCCTGGTTTGTGAAATTTCAGGGGGGAAATTAAAGACTCTCTTCACGGCCATTGCTGTTTTTATTGTGAAGATTTTGTAGTTCTGGTTAGCTGGGGCTGAAGAATCAGCTGTGATTAACAAGATACCAGAACTACTAAAGCAAAAACTTTGCATTACTGGGACTATTGATGCTGGTTAGCTGGAGCTAAGAAATTAGCGGTGATTAAGAAGAGACCAGCATAATTGAGGTGACATCTTCGGGAAGTGTTTTCTGAAAGCACAAAGAGGCTGTGTTCCAGAGATAGCCAAGGTTGTACTCCTTCTGCAGCGGGACTTGGTAATGTGTAAGGGTCACCCAGGTGGTACTGGTTTTGAAGGCATGAAGGGGTCACGCAGAGTAGCTGAGGCTCGGCACTGTGAGAGGCCATGGAAGGCCATTGGTGAAGGTGCAGCCCCAGTTGTAATTGAAGGCCCAGGACTGAAGGGGTCACGCAGTGTTTTGGAGATGCCAGTACCATGAGATGACCACCAAGAGCAGCAGCAGCAGTGGAGTACAGGCATCTGGAGCCCAGAGGACGACATGTGTGCTACAAAGGGCATGGCTGGAGAAGTGACCCCAAGCCCTTGGAGGAGCCCAGAAGATCGTGAGTTGGATCCCAGACGTTGGACAGTTGGAGATTGATTTTTGCTTTGATTGAGACTGTGCCCTGATATTTTCCCTCTTTAAGGAAGAAACTGTTTTAGTGGAGCCCACAGTTAAGAGACTTTTAATTGTAAAAAGACTTTGGATTTTAAAAGAGATGGATATTTTAAAGAGATTGAAATTTTAAGAATATGTAAAGACTGTGGGACTTTTAAAGTTATTTAGATCTTGGGGATGAATAAGAATGTAAGGGTTGAGGCTTACTAGTGATGTGTTTGTGTGTCAAGTTGACAAGGGGTCAATTGTACTGGCTATTTTTGTGTCAACTTGACACAGCTGGAGTTATCACAGAGAAAGGAGCTTCAGTTGAGGACATGCCTCCATGAGATCTAGCTGTAAGGCATTTTCTCAATTAGTGATCAAGGGGGAAAGGCCCCTTGTGGGTGGGACCATCCCTGGGCTGGTAGTTTCGGTTCTATAAGCGAGTAGGCTGAGCAAGCCAGAGGAGGCAAGCCAGTAAAGAACATCCCTCCATGGCCTCTGTATCAGCTCCTGCTCCCTGACCTGTCTGAGTTCCAGTCCTGACTTCCTTTGGTGATGAACAGCAGCATGGAAGTGTAAGATGAATAAACCCTTTCCTCCCCAACTTGCTTCTTGGTCATGATGTTTGTGGAGGAATAGAAACCCTGACTAAGACACTCCTCTTCCAGAGAACCTTGGATCAACTACCAGCAACTATATGGTGGCCCATCTCCAGTTCCCGGGGATCAGATAGACAGACAGACAGACAGACAGAGATATGGATGGCAGGCCTGCCTGGTCTTTCTTTCTTTCTTATCCTTTTTAAAAAATGTTTATTTATTTATTTATTTATTTATTTATTTATTTATTTATTTATCTATTTATTTATTAGATATAAGTACACTGTAGCTGTCTTCAGACACTCCAGAAGAGGGTGTCAGATTCTGGAGAATCTAAATCCCTCTTATGGTCTACATATGATGTACATAAACACAGCCTCACATATACTTCTAAATATTTAAAAATGGGTGGCGCCACTGAAAGGGCTCAACAATTAACAGCATTGTCTCCTCTTCCAGAGAACCTGGGATCAACTACCAGCAACTATTCGTGGCCCATCTCCAGTTCCCAGGTATCAGATTGACAGACAGACAGACAAACAGAGATATGGATGGCAGGCCTGCCTGGTCTTTCTTTCTTTCTTATCCTTTTTAAAAAATGTTTATTTATTTATTTATTTATTTATTTATTTATTTATTTATTAGATATAAGTACACTGTAGCTGTTCAGACACTCCAGAAGAGGGTGTCAGATTCTGGAGAATCTAAATCCCTCTTATGGTCTGCATACGATGTACATAAACACAGCATCACATTTACTTCTAGAAATTTAAAGATGGGTGGGGCCACTGAAAGGGTTGAACAATTAACAGCATTGTCTCCTCTTCAGAAGACCTGGGATCAACTACCAGCAACAAAATGGTGGCCCATCTCCAGTTCCAGGAGATCAGACAGACAGACAGACAGAGAGACAGACAGACAAAGATAAGAATGGCAGTCCTGCCTGGTCTTTCTTTCTTTCTTTCTTATCCTCTTTAAAAATTGTTTGTTTATTTATTTATTTATTTATTTATTTATTTATTTATTTATTTATGTATTTATTATATATAAGTACACTGTAGCTGTCTTCAGACACTCCAGTAGAGGGTGTCAGATTCTGGAGAATCTAAATCCTCTTATAATCTGAATATGATGTTCATAAACAGGCCTCACATATACTTCTAAATATTTAAAGAAGTGTGGGGCCACTGAAGGGGCTCAACAATTAAGAGCATTGTCTCCTCTTCCAGAGAACCTTGGATCAACTACCAGCAACTATATGGTGGTCCATCTCCAGTTCCCAGGGATCAGATAGACAGACAGAGAGACAGACAGAGATATGGATGGCAGGCCTGCCTGGTCTTTCTTTCTTTCTTATCCTTTTTAAAAAATGTTTATTTATTTATTTATTTATTTATTTATCTATTTATTTATTAGATATTGATATACTGTAGCTGTTCAGACACTCCAGAAGAGGGTGTCAGATTCTGGAGAATCTAAATCCCTCTTATGGTCTGCATATGATGTACATAAACACAGCCTCACATATACTTCTAAAAATTTAACGAAGGGTGGGTCCACTCTAAAAGCTCAACTATTAACAGCATTGTCTCTTCTTCCAGAGTACCTGGGATCAATTACCAGCAACTATATGGTGGCCCATCTCCAGTTCCAGGGGATCAGACAGACAGATATACAGAGAGACAGAGATAAGGATGGCAGGCCTGCCTGGTCTTTCTTTCTTTCTTATCCTTTTTTAAAAAATGTTTATTTATATATTTATTTATGTATTTATTAGATATAAGTAAACTGTAGCTGTCTTCAAACACTCACGAAGAGGGTGTCAGATTCTGGAGAATCTATATCCCTCTTATGGTCTGCATATGATGTACATGAACACAGCCTCACATATACTTCTAAAAATTTAAAGATGGGTGGGGCCACTGAAAGGGCTCAACAATTAACAGCACTGACTCCTCTTCCAGAGAACCTGGGATCAACTACCAGCAATTATATGGTGGCCCATCTCCAGTTCCAGGGGATCAGACAGACAGACAGACAGACAAGGATGGCAGGCCTGCCTGCTCTCCCTTTCTTTATTATCCTTTTTTAAAAATGTTTATTTGTTTATTTATGAATTTATTAGATATAAGTACACTGTAGCTGTCTTCAGACACTCCAGAAGAAGGTGTCAGATTCTGGAGAATCTAAATCCCTCTTATGGTCTGCATATTCAAAATATAAACACAGCTTCCCATATACTTCTAAAAATTTAAAGATGGGTGGGGCCATTTAAAAGGCTCAACAATTAACAGCATTGTCTCCTCTTCCAGAGAACCTGGGATCAACTACAAGCAACTCTATGGTGGCCCATCTCCAGTTCCAGAGGATCAGACAGACAGACAGACAGACAGAGATAAGGATGGCAAGCCTGCCTGGTCTTTCTTTCTTTCTTATCGTTTTAAAAAAATGTTTATTTATTTATTTATTTATGTATTTATTAGATATAAGTACACTGTATACGTCACAGACACTCCAAAAGACGGTGTCAGATTCTGGAGAATATAAATCCCTCTTATGGTCTGAATATGATGTACATAAACACAGCATCACATTTACTTCTAGAAATTTAAAGATGGGTGGGGCCACTGAAAGGGCTGAACAATTAACAGCATTGTCTCCTCTTCAGAAGACCTGGCATCAACTACCAGCAACAAAATGGTGGCCCATCTCCAGCTCCAGGAGATCAGACAGACAGACAGACAGAGAGAAAGACAGAAAGACAAAGATAAGAATGGCAGTCCTGCCAGGACTTTCTTTCTTTCTTACCCTTTTTAAAAAATGTTTGTTTATTTATTTATTTATTTATTTATTTATTTATGTATTTATTAGATATAAGTACACTGTAGCTATCTTCAGACACTCCAGAAGAGGGTGTCAGATTCTGGAGAATCTATATCCCTCTTATTGTCTGCATATGATGTACATAAACACAGCCTCACATATACTTCTAAAAATTTAAAGATGTGTGGGGCCACTTAAAGGGCTCAACAATTAACAGCATTGTCAACTCTACCAGAGATCCTGGGATCAACTACCAGCAACTATATGATGGCCCATCTCCAGTTCCAGGTGATCAGACAGACAGACAGACAGACAACGATAGGGATGGCAGGCCTGCCGGGTCTTTCTTTCTTTCTTATCCTTTTTAAAAAATGTTTATTTATATATTTATTTATTTATTTATTTACTTATTCATTTATTTATGTATGTATTTATTATATATAAGTACACCGTAGCTGTCTTCAGACACTCCAGAAGAGGGTGACAGATTCTGGAGAATCTAAATCCCTCTTATGGTCTGCATATGATGTATATAAACACAGCCTCACATATACTTCTAAAAATTTAAAGATATGTGGGGCCACTGAAAGGGCTCAACAATTAACAGCATTGTCTCCTCTACCAGAGAACCTGGGATCAAATACCAGCAACTATATGATGGCCCATCTCCTGTTCCAGGGGATCAGGCAAACAAAGAGACAGACAGACAAGGGTGGCAGGCCTCCCTGGTTTTTCTTTAATTCTTATCCTTTTTAAAAAATGTTTATTTATTTATTTATGTATTTATTAGATATAAGTACACTGTAGCTGTCTTCAGACACTCCAGAAGATGGTGTCAGATTCTGGATAATATAAATCCCTCTTATGGTCTGCATATGATGGACATAAACACAGATTCACATACACTTCTAAAAATTTAAGATGGGTGAGGCCACTGAAAGGGCTCAACAATTAACAGCATTGTCTCTTCTTCCAGAGAACCTGGGATCAACTACCAGCAACTATATGGTGACCCATCTCCAGTTCCAGGGGATCAGACAGACAGACAGACAGACAGAGATACGGAGGGCAGGCCTGCCTGGTCTTTCTTTCTTTCTTATCCTTTTAAAATAATGTATATTTATTTATTTATTTCTTTATTTATTTATTTATTTATTTATTTATGTATTTATTAGATATAAGTACACTGTAGTTGTCTTCAGACACTCCAGAAGAGGGTGTCATATTCTGGAGAATATAAATCCCTCTTATGGTATGCATATGATGTACATAAACACAGCCTAACATATACTTCTAAAAATTTAAAGATATGTGGAGCCACTGAAAGGGCTCAACAATTAACAGCATTGTCTCCTCTTCCAGAGAACCTGGGATCAATTAACAGCAACTATACGGTGGCCCATCTCCAGTTCCAAGGGATCAGACAGACAGACAGACAGACTGACAGAGATAAGGATGGCAGGCCTGCCTGGTTTTTCTTTCTCTCTTATTCTTTTTAAAAAATGTTTATTTATTTATTTTATGTTTATTAGATATAAGTACACTGTAGCCGTCTTCAGACACTGCAGAAGAAGGTGTCAGATTATGGAGAATTTAATCCCTCTTATGGTCTGCATATGATGTACATAAACACAGCCTCACATTTTCTTCTTAAAATTTAAAGGTGGGGGGGGCCACTGAAAGGGCTCAACAATTAACAGCATTGTCTCCTCTTCCAGAGAACCTGGGATCAACTACCTGCAACTATATGGTGGCCAATCTCGACTCCCAGTGGATCAGAGAGACAGACAGACAGACAAGTATAAGGATGGCAGGCCTGCCTGGTCTTTCTTTCTTTCTTATCCTTTTTAAAAAATGTTTATTTATTTATGTATTTATTAGATATAAGTACACTGTAGCTGTCTTCAGACACTCCAGAAGAGGGTGTCAGATTCTGGAGAATCTATATCCCTCTTATGGTCTGCATATGATGTACATAAACACAGCCTCACATATACTACTAAAAATTTAACGATGGGTGGGGCCACTGAAAGCGCTCAACAATTAACAGCATTGTCTCCTCTTCCAGAGAACCTGGGATCAACTACCAGCACCTATATGGTGGCCCATCTCCAGTTCCAGAGGTTCAGAATGACAGACAGACAGACAGACAGACAGACAGAGATAAGGAAGGCAGGCCTGCCTGGTCTTTCTTTCTTTCTTATCCTGTTTAAATAATGTTTATTTATTTATTTATTTATTTATTTATTTATTTATTTATTTATTTATGTATTTATTAGATATAAGTACACTGTAGCTGTCTTCAGACACTCCAGAAGAGGGTGACAGATTCTGATGAATCTAAATCCCTCTTCTGGTCTGCATATGATGTACATAAACACAGCCTAATATACACTTCTACAAATTTAAAGATGGGTAGGGCCACTGATAGGGCTCAACAATTAACAGCATTGTCTCCTCTTCCAGAGAACCTGGGATCAACTACCAGCAACTATATGGTAGCCCATCTCCAGTTCCAGGGGATCAGACAGACAGACAGACAGACAGAGATAAGGATGGCAGGCCTGCCTGGACTTACTTTCTTTCTTACCCTTTTTAAAAAATGTTTATTTATTTATTTATTTATTTATGTATTTATGTATTTATTATATATAAGTACACTGTAGCTGTCTTCAGACACTCCAGTAGAGGGTGTCAGATTCTGGAGAATCTAAATCCTCTTATAATCGGAATAAAATGTACATAAACACACCCTCACATATACTTCTAAATATTTACGAAGTGTGTGGCCACTGAAAGGGCTCAACAATTAACAGCATTGTCTCCTCTTCCAGAGAACCATGGATCAACTACCAGCAACTATATGGTGGCCCATCTCCAGTTCCAGGGAATCAGACAGACAGACAGACAGACTGACAGAGATAAGAATGGCAGGCCTGCCTGGTCTTACATTCTTTCTTATCCTTTTTAAAAAATGTTTATTTATTTATTTATTTATTTATTTATTTATTTATTTATTTATGTATGTATTTATTATATATAAGTACACTGTAGCTGTCTTCAGACACTCCAGTAGAGGGTGTCAGATTCTGGAGAATCTAAATCCTCTTATAATCTGAATATGATGTACATAAACAGGCCTCACATATACTTCTAAATATTTAAAGAAGTGTAGGGCCACTGAAAGGGCTCAACAATTAACAGTATTGTCGCCTCTTCCTGAGAACCTTGGATCAACTACCAGCAACTATATGGTGGCCCATCTCCAGTTCCCGGGGATCAGATAGACACACAGACAGACAGACAGAGATATGGATGGCAGGCCTGCCTGGTCTTTCTTTCTTTCTTATCCTTTTTAAAAAATGTTTATGTATTTATTTATTTATTTATTATTTTATTTATCTATTTATTTATTAGATATAAGTACACTGTAGCTGTCTTCAGACACTCCAGAAGAGGGTGTCAGATTCTGGAGAATCTAAATCCCTCTCATGGTCTGCATATGATGTACAGAAACACAGACTCACATTTTCTTCTAAAAATTTAAAGATGGGTGGGGCCCCAGAAATGGCTCAACAATTAACAGCATTGCCTCCTCTTCCAGAGAACCTTGGATAAACTACCAGCAACTATATAGTGGCCCATCTCCAGTTCCAGGGTATCAGACAGTCAGACAGAGAGACAGAGATAAGGATGGAGGCCTGCCTGGTCTTTCTTTCTTTCTTATACTTTTAAAAAAAATGTTTGTTTGTTTATTTATTTATTTATTTATTTATTTATTTATTAGATATAAGTACACTGTAGCTGTCTTCAGACACTCTAGAAGAGGGTGTCATCTTATGGAGAATCTAAATCCCTCTTATGGTCTGCATATGATGTACATAAACACAGCCTCACATGTACTTCTAAAAATTTAAAGATGGGTGGGCCCAATGAAAGGGCTCAACAATCAACACCATTGTCTCCTCTTCCAGAGAACGTGGGATCAACTACCAGCAACTATATGGTGGCCCATCTCAAGTTGCAGGGGATCAGACAGACAGACAGACAGACAGAGATAAGGATGGCAGGCCTGCCTGATTTTTCTTTCATTCTTATCCTTTTTAAAAATGTTTATTTATTTATTTATTCATTTATTCATTTATTTATTTATTTATGTATTTATTAGATATAAGTACACTGTAGTTGTCTTCAGACTCTCCAGAAGAGGGTGTCAGATTCTGGAGACTCAATATCCCTCTTATGGTCTGCATATGATGTACATAAACACAGCCTCACATATACTTCTAAAAATTTAAAGATGGGTGGGGCCACTGAAAAAGCTCAACAATTAACAGCATTATCTCCTCTTCCAGAGGACCTGGGATCAACTACCAGCAACTATGTTGTGGCCCATCTCCAGTTCCAGGGGATCAGACAGACATACATACAGACAGACAGACAAGGATTGCAGACCTCCCTGGTTTCTCTTTCTTTCTTATCCTTTTTAAAAAATGTTTATTTATTTATTTATGTATTTATTAGATATAAGTACACTGTAGCTGTCTTCAGACACTCCAGAAGAGGGTGTCAGATTATGGAGAATATAAATCCCTCTTATGGTCTGCATATGATGGACATAAACACAGATTCACATACACTTCTAAAAATTTAAAGATGGGTGGGACCACTGAAAGGGCTCAACAATGAACAGCATTTTCTCTTCTTCCAGAGAACCTGGGATCAACTACCAGCAACTATATGGTGGCCCATCTCCAGTTCCAGTGGATCAGACAGACAAACTGACAGACAGAGATAAGGAGGGCAGGCCTGCTTGGTCTTTCTTTCTTTCTTATCCTTTTAAAATAATGTTTATTTATTTATTTATTTATTTATTTATTTATTTATTTATTTATTTATTTATTAGATATAAGTACACTGTAGCTATCTTCAGACACTCCAGAAGAGGGTGTCAGATTCAGTAGAATCTAAATCGCTCTTATGGTCTGCATATGATGTACATAAACACAGCCTCACATATACTTCTAAAAATTTAAAGATTGGTGGGGCCACAGAAAGGGCTCAACAATTAACAGCATTGTCTCCTCTTCCAGAGAACCTTGGATAAACTACCAGCAACTATATGGTAGCCCATCTCCAGTTCCAGGGTATCAGACAGACAGACAGACAGACAGAGATAAGGATGGAGGCCTGCCTGGTCTTTCTTTCTTTCTTATACTTTTAAAAAAATGTTTATTTATTTATTTATTTATTTATTTATTTATTTATTTATTTATTTATGTATTTATTATATATAAGTACAATGTAGCTGTCTTCAGACACTCCAGAAGAGGGTGTCAGATTCTGGAGAATCTAAATCCCTCTTATGGTCTGCATATGAAGTACATAAACACAGCCTCACATATACTTCTAAAAATTTAAAGATGTGTGGGGCCACTGAAAGGGCTCAACAATTAACAGCATTGTCTCTTCTTCCAGAGAACCTGGGATCAACAACCAGCAACTATATGGTGGCCCATCTCCAGTTCCAGGGGATCAGACAGACAGACAGACAGACAGAGATAAGGAGGGCAGGCCTGCCTGTTTTGTCTCTCTTTCTTATCATTTTAAAATAATGTTTGTTTATTTATTTATTTATTTATTTATGTATTTATTAGATATAAGTACACTGTAATTATCTTCAGACACTCCAGAAGAGGGTGTCAGATTCTGGAGAATCTAAATCCCTCTTATGGTCTGCATATGATGTACATAAACACAGCCTAACATATACTTCTAAAAACTTAAAGATAGGTGGAGCCATTGAAAAGGCTCAACAATTAACAGCATTGTCGCTTCTTCCAGAGAACCTGGGATCAACTAACAGCAAATATATGGTGGCCCATCTCCAGTTCCAAGGGATCAGACAGACAGACAGACAGACTGACAGAGATAAGGATGGAGGCCTGCCTGGTCTTTCTTTCTTTCTTATACTTTAAAAAAAATGTTTATTTATTTATTTATTTATTTATTTATTTATTTATTTATGTATTAGATATAACTACACTGTAGTTGTCTTCAGACACTCTAGAAGAGAGTGTCATCTTCTGGAGAATCTAAATCCCTCTTATGGTCTGCATATGATGTACATAAACACAGCCTCACATATACTTCTAAATATTTAAAGATGGTTGGGCCCACTGAAAGGGCTCAACAATTAACAGCATTGTCTCTTCTTCCAGAGAACGTGGGATCAACTACCAGCAACTATATGGTGGCCCATCTCAAGTTCCAGGGGATAAGACAGACAGACAGACAGACAGAGATAAGGATGGCAGGCCTGCCTGATTTTTCTTTCTTTCTTATCCTTTTTAAAAAATATTTATTTATTTATTTATTTATTTATTTATTTATTCATTTATTCATTTATGTAATCATTTATGTATTTATTAGATATAAGTACACTGTAGCTGTCTTCAGACTCTTCAGATTAGGGTGTCAGATTCTGGAGAATCAATATCCCTCTTATGGTCTGCATATGATGTATATGAACACAGCCTCACACATACTTCTAAAAATTTAAAGATGGGTGGGTCCACTGAAAGGGCTCAACAATTAACAGCATTGTCTCCTCTTCCAGAGAACCTGGGATCAACTACCAGCAACTATATGGTGGCCCATCTCCAGTTCCAGGGTATCTGACAGATAGACAGAAAGACAGACAGACAGACAGACAAGGTGGCAGGCCTGCCTGGTCTTTCTTTCTTTCTTATTCTTTTTAAAAAGTGTTTATTTATTTATTTATTTATTTATTTATGTATTTATTAGATATAAGTACACTGTAGCTGTCTTCAGACATCTAGAAGAGGGTGTCATCTTCTGGAGAATCTAAATCCCTCTTATGGTCTGCATATGATGTACATAAACACAGCCTCACATATACTTCTAAAAATTTAAGGATGGGTGGGCCCACTGAAAGGGCTCAACAATTAACACCATTGTCTCCTCTTCCAGAGAACGTGGGATCAACTACCAGCAACTATATGGTGGCCCATCTCAAGTTGCAGGGGATCAGACAGACAGACAGACAGACAGACAGAGATAAGGATGGCAGGCCTGCCTGATTTTTCTTTCTTTCTTATCCTTTTTAAAAATGTTTATTTATTTATTTATTCATTTATTCATTTATTTATTTATTTATTTATGTATTTACTAGATATAAGTACACTGTAGCTGTCTTCAGACACTCCAGAAGATGGTGTCAGATTCTGGAGAATGTATATCCCTCTTATGGTCTGCATATTATGTACATAAACACAGCCTCACATATACTTCTAAAAATTTAAAGATGGGTGGGGCCACTGAAATGGCTCAACAATTAACAGCATTGTCTCCTCTTCCAGAGGACCTGGGATCAACTACCAGCAACTATATTGTGGCCCATCTCCAGTTCCAGGGGATCAGACAGACATACATACAGACAGACAGACAAGGATTGCAGGCCTGCCTGGTTTTTCTTTCTTTCTTATACATTTTAAAAATGTTTATTTATTTATGTATATATTTATTAGATATAAGTACACTGTAGCTGTCTTCAGACACTTCAGAAGAGGCTGTCATATTCTGGAGAATCTAAATCCCTCTTATGGTCTGCCTATGATGTACATAAACACAGCCTCACATATACTTCAAAAAATTAAAAATAGGTGGGGCCACTGAAAGGACTCAACAATTAACCGCATTGTCTCCTCTTCCAGAGAACCTGGGATCAACTACCAGCACCTACAAAATGGCCCATCTCCAGTTCCAGGGGATCAGACAGACAGACATACAGACAGTGATAAGGATGGCAGGCCTGCTTGGTCTTTCTTTCTTTCTTATCCTTTTTTTAAAAAAATGTTTATTTATTTATTTATTTATTTATTTATTTATTTATTTATTTATTTATTTATTTATTTATTTATTTATTATTAGATATAAGTACACTGTAGCTGTTCAGATACTCCAGAAGAGGGTGTCAGATTCTGGAGAATCTAAATCCCTCTTATGGTCTGCATATGATGTACATAAACACAGCCTCACATATACTTCTAAAAATTTAAAGAAGGGTGGGGCCACTCTAAAAGCTCAACAATTAACAGCATTGTCTCCTCTTCCAGAGTATCTGGGATCAACTACCAGCAACTATATGGTGGCCCATCTCCAGTTCCACGGGATCAGACAGACAGACATACAGACAGTGATAAGCATGGCAGGCCTGCCTCGTCTTTCTTTCTTTCTTTCTTTCTTTCTTTCTTATCCTTTTTAAAAAAATGTTTATTTATATATTTATTTATGTATTTATTAGATATAAGTACACTGTAGCTGTTTTCAGACACTCCAGAAGAGGGTGTCAGATTCTGGAGAATCTAAATCCCTTTTATGATCTGCATATGATGTACATAAACACAGCCTCACATATACTTCTAAAAATTTAAAGATGTGTGGGGCCACTGAGAGGTCTCAACAATTAACAGCATTGTCTCTTCTTCCAGAGAACGTGGGATCAACTACCAGCAACTATATGGTGGCCCATCTCAAGTTCCAGGGGATAAGACAGACAGACAGACAGACAGAGATAAGGATGGCAGGCCTGCCTGATTTTTCTTTCTTTCTTATCCTTTTTAAAAAATGTTTATTTATTCATTTATTCATTTATTTAATTATTTATTTATTTATTAGATATAAGTACACTGTAGCTGTCTTCAGACTCTCCAGAAGAGGGTGTCAGATTCTGGAGAATCAATATCCCTCTTATGGTCTGCATATGATGTACATGAACACAGCCTCACATATACTTCTAAAAATTTAAAGATGGGTGGGGCCACTGAAAGGGCTCAACAATTAACAGCATTGTCTCCTCTTCCAGAGAACCGGGGATCAACTACCAGCAACTATATGGTGGCCCATCTCCAGTTCCAGGGTATCTGACAGATAGACAGACAGACAGACAGACAGACAAGGTGGCAGGCCTGCCTGGTCTATCTTTCTTTCTTATTCTTTTTAAAAAATGTTTATTTATTTATTTATGTATTTATTAGATATAAGTACACTGTAGCTGTCTTCAGACACTCTAGAAGAGGGTGTCATATTCTGGGGAATCTAAATCCCTCTTATGGTCTGCATATGATGTACATAAACACAGCCTCACGTATACTTCTAAAAATTTAAAGATGGGTGGGCCCACTGAAAGGGATCAACAATTAACACCATTGTATCCTCTTCCAGAGGACCTGGGATCAACTACCAGCAACTATATTGTGGCCCATCTCCAGTTCCAGGGTATCAGACAGACATACATACAGACAGACAGACAAGGATTGCAGGCCTGCCTCGTTTTTCTTTCTTTCTTATACATTTTAAAAATGTTTATTTATTTATATATATATTTATTAGATATAAGTACACTGTAGCTGTCTTCAGACACTTCAGAAGAGGGTGTCATATTCTGGATAATCTAAATCCCTCTTATGGTCTGCATATGATGTATATAAACACAGCCTCACATATACTTATAAAATTAAAAATAGGTGGGGCCACTGAAAGGACTCAACAATTAACAGCATTGTCTCCTCTTCCAGAGAACCTGGGATCAACTACCAGCACCTACAAGGTGGCACATCTCCAGTTCCAGGGGATCAGACAGACAGACAGACAGACAGTGATAAGGATGGCAGGCCTGCCTGGTCTTTCTTTCTTTCTTATCCTTTTTTAAAAAAATGTGTATTTATTTATTTATTTATTTATTTATTTATTTATTTATTTATTTATTTATTAGATATAAGTACACTGTAGCTGTTCAGACACTCCAGAAGAGGTTGTCAGATTCTGGAGAATCTAAATCCCTCTTATGGTCTGCATGGATGTACATAAACACAGCCTCACATATACTTCTAAAAATTTAAAGAAGGGTGGGGCCACTCTAAAAGCTCAACAATTAACAGCATTGTCTCCTCTTCCAGAGTACCTGGGATCAACTACCAGCAACTATATGGTGGCCCATCTCCAGTTCCACGGGATCAGACAGACAGACATACAGACAGTGATAAGGATGGCAGGCCTACCTGGTCTTTCTTTCATTCTTTCTTATCCTTTTTGAAAAATGTTTATTTATATATTTATTTATGTATTTATTAGATATAAGTACACTGTAGCTGTTTTCAGACACTCCAGAAGAGGGTGTCATATTCTGGAGAATCTAAATCCCTCTTATGGTCTGCATATGATGTACATAAACACAGCCTCACATATACTTCTAAAAATTAAAAATAGGTGGGTCCACAAAAGGACTCAACAATTAACAGCATTGTCTCCTCTTCCAGAGAACCTGGGATCAACTACCAGCACCTATATGGTGGCACATCTCCAGTTCCAGGGGATCAGACAGACAGACAGACAGACAGTGATAAGGATGGCAGGCCTGCCTGGTCTTTCTTTCTTTCTTATCCTTTTTTTAAAAAAAATGTTTATTTATTTATTTATTTATTTATTTATTTATTTATTTATATATGTATGTATTTATTAGATATAAGTACACTGTAGTTGTCTTCAGACACTCCAGAAGAGGGTGTCAGATTCTGGAGAATCTAAATCCCTCTTATGGTCTGCATATGATGTACATAAACACAGCCTAACATACACTTCTAAAAATTTAAAGATAGGTGGAGACACTGAAAGGGCTCAACAATTAACAGCCATGTCTCCTCTTCCAGAGAACCTGGGATCAATAACAGCAACTATATGGTGGCCCATCTCCAGTTCCAAGGGATCAGACAGTCTGACAGACAGACAGACTGACAGAGATAAGGATGGCAGGCCTGCCTGGTCTTTCTTTCTTTCTTATCCTTTTTAAAAAATGTTTATTTATTTATTTATATGTTTATTAGATATAAGTACACTGTAGCCGTCTTCAGAAACTCCAGAAGAAGGTGTCAGATTCTGGAGAATCTAAATCCCTCTTATGGTCTGCATATGATGTACATAAACACAGCCTCACATTTACTTCTTAAAATTTAAAGGGGGGGGCCACTGAAAGGGCTCAACAATTAACAGCATTGTCTCCTCTTCCAGAGAACCTGGGATCAACTACCTGCAACTATATGGTGGCCCATCTCCACTCCCAGGGGATCAGACAGATAGACAGACAGACAAGGATAATGATGGCAGGCCTTCCTGGTGTTTCTTTCTTTCTCGTCGTTTTTAAAAATTGTTTATTTATTTATGTATTTATTAGATATAAGTACACTGTAGCTGTCTTTAGACACTCCAGAAGAGGGTGTCAGATTCTGGAGAATCTAAATCCCTCTTATGGTCTGCATATGATGTACATAAACACAGCCTCACATATACTACTAAAAATTTAACGATGGGTGGGGCCACTGAAAGCGTTCAACAATTAACAGCATTGTCTCCTCTTCCAGAGAACCTGGTATCAAGTACCAGCACCTATATGGTGGCCCATCTCCAGTTCCAGGGGATCAGAACGACAGACAGACAGACAGACTGAGATAAGGATGGTAGGCCTGCCTGGTCTTTCTTTTTTCTTATCCGGTTTAAATAATGTTTATTTATTTATTTATTTATTTATTTATTTATTTATTTATTTATGCATTTATTAGATATAAGTACACTGTAGCTGTCTTCAGACACTCCAGAAGAGGGTGTCAGATTCTGATGAATCTAAATCCCTCTTCTGGTCTGCATATGATGTACATAAACACAGCCTCACATACACTTCTAAAAATTTAAAGATGGGTAGGGCCACTGATAGGGCTCAACAATTAACAGCATTGTCTCCTCTTCCAGAGATCCTGGGATCAACTACCAGCAACTATATGGTAGCCCATCTCCAGTTCCAAGGGATCAGACAGACAGACAGACAGACAGAGATAAGGATGGCAGGCCTGCCTGGTCTTTCTTTCTTATCCTTTTTAAAAAATGTTTATTTATTTATTTATTTATTTATTTATTTATTTATTTATTATTAGATATAAGTACACTGTAGTTGTCTTCAGACACTCCAGAAGAGGGTGTCAGATTCTGGAGAATCTAAATCCCTCTTATGGTCTGCATATGATGTACATAAACACAGCCTAACATACACTTCTAAAAATTTAAAGATAGGTGGAGACACTGAAAGGGCTCAACAATTAACAGCCATGTCTCCTCTTCCAGAGAACCTGGGATCAATAACAGCAACTATATGGTGGCCCATCTCCAGTTCCAAGGGATCAGACAGTCTGACAGACAGACAGACTGACAGAGATAAGGATGGCAGGCCTGCCTGGTCTTTCTTTCTTTCTTATCCTTTTTAAAAAATGTTTATTTATTTATTTATATGTTTATTAGATATAAGTACACTGTAGCCGTCTTCAGAAACTCCAGAAGAAGGTGTCAGATTCTGGAGAATCTAAATCCCTCTTATGGTCTGCATATGATGTACATAAACACAGCCTCACATTTACTTCTTAAAATTTAAAGGGGGGGGCCACTGAAAGGGCTCAACAATTAACAGCATTGTCTCCTCTTCCAGAGAACCTGGGATCAACTACCTGCAACTATATGGTGGCCCATCTCCACTCCCAGGGGATCAGACAGATAGACAGACAGACAAGGATAATGATGGCAGGCCTTCCTGGTGTTTCTTTCTTTCTCATCGTTTTTAAAAATTGTTTATTTATTTATGTATTTATTAGATATAAGTACACTGTAGCTGTCTTTAGACACTCCAGAAGAGGGTGTCAGATTCTGGAGAATCTAAATCCCTCTTATGGTCTGCATATGATGTACATAAACACAGCCTCACATATACTACTAAAAATTTAACGATGGGTGGGGCCACTGAAAGCGTTCAACAATTAACAGCATTGTCTCCTCTTCCAGAGAACCTGGTATCAAATACCAGCACCTATATGGTGGCCCATCTCCAGTTCCAGGGGATCAGAACGACAGACAGACAGACAGACCGAGATAAGGATGGTAGGCCTGCCTGGTCTTTCTTTTTTCTTATCCGGTTTAAATAATGTTTATTTATTTATTTATTTATTTATTTATTTATTTATTTATTTATGCATTTATTAGATATAAGTACACTGTAGCTGTCTTCAGACACTCCAGAAGAGGGTGTCAGATTCTGATGAATCTAAATCCCTCTTCTGGTCTGCATATGATGTACATAAACACAGCCTCACATACACTTCTAAAAATTTAAAGATGGGTAGGGCCACTGATAGGGCTCAACAATTAACAGCATTGTCTCCTCTTCCAGAGATCCTGGGATCAACTACCAGCAACTATATGGTGGCCCATCTCCAGTTCCAGGGTATCAGACAGACAGACAGACAGACAGAGATAAGGATGGAGGCCTGCCTGGTCTTTCTTTCTTTCTTATACTTTTAAAAAAAATGTTTGTTTATTTATTTATTTATTTATTTATGTATTTATTAGATATAAGTACACTGTAGCTGTCTTCAGACACTCTAGAAGAGGGTGTCATCTTCTGGAGAATCTAAATCCCTCTTATGGTCTGCATATGATGTACATAAACACAGCCTCACATATACTTCTAAAAATTTAAAGATGGGTGGGCCCACTGAAAGGGCTAAACAATTAACACCATTGTCTCCTCTTCCAGACAACGTAAGATCAACTACCAGCAACTATATGGTGGCCCATCTCAAGTTCCAGGGGATACGACAGACAGACAGACAGACAGAGATAAGGATGGCAGGCCTGCCTGATTTTTCTTTCTTTCTTATCCTTTTTAAAAAATGTTTATTTATTTATTTATTCATTCATTTATTTATTTATTTATGTATTTATTAGATATAAGTACACTGTAGCTGTCTTCAGACTCTCCAGAAGAGGGTGTCAGATTCTGGAGAATCTATATCCCTCTTATGGTCTGCATATGATGTACATGAACACAGCCTCAGGTATACTTCTAAAAAATTAAAGATGGGTGGGGCCACTGAAAGGGCTCAACAATTAAAGCATTGTCTCCTCTTCCAGAGAACCTGGGATCAACTACCAGCAGCTATATGGGGGTCCATCTCCAGTTCCAGGGGATCTGACAGATAGACAGACAGACAGACAGACAGACAGACAAGGTGGCAGGACTGCCTGGTCTTTCTTTCTTTTTTATCCTTTTTAAAAAATGTTTATTTATTTATTTATGTATTTATTAGATATAAGTACACTGTAGCTGTCTTCAGACACTCTAGAAGAGGGTGTCATATTCTGGAGAATCTAAATCTGTCTTATGGTCTGCATATGATGTACATAAACACAGCCTCACATATACTTCTAAAAATTTAAAGATGGGTGGGCCCACTAAAGGGCTCAAGAATTAACACTATTGTCTCCTCTTCCAGACAAGTGGGATCAACTACCAGCAACTATATGGTGGCCCATCTCAAGTTGCAGGGGATCAGACAGACAGATAGACAGACAGAGATAAGGATGGCAGGCATGCCTGATTTTTCTTTCTTTCTTATCCTTTTTAAAAATGTTTATTTATTCATTTATTCATTTATTTTTTTAATTATTTATTTATGTATTTATTAGATATAAGTACACTGTAGCTGTCTTCAGACTCTCCAGAAGATGGTTTCAGATTCTGGAGAATCTATATCCCTCTTATGGTCTGCATATGATGTACATAAACACAGCCTCACATATACTTCTAAAAATTTAAAGATGGGTGGGGCCACTGAAAGGGCTCAACAATTAACAGCATTGTCTCCTCTTCCAGAGGACCTGGGGTCAACTACCAGCAACTATACTGTGGCCCATATCCAGTTCCAGGGAATCAGACAGACATACAGACAGACAGACAGACAAGTATTGCAGGCCTGCCTGGTTTTTCTTTCTTTCTTATCCTTTTTAAAAAATGTTTATTTATTTATTTATGTATTTATTAGATATAAGTACACTGTAGCTGTCTTCAGACACTCCAGAAGAGGGTGTCAGATTCTGGAGAATATAAATCCCTCTTATGGTCTGCATATGATGGACATAAACACAGATTCACATACACTTCTAAAAATTTAAAGATGGGTGGGGCCACTGAAAGGGCTCAAAAATTAACAGCATTTTCTCTTCTTCCAGAGAACATGGGATCAACTACCATCAACTATATGGTGGCCCATCTCCAGTTCCAGGGGATCAGACAGACAGACAGACAGACAGAGATAAGGAGGGCAGGCCTGCCTGGTCTTTCTTTCTTTCTTATCCTTTTAAAATAATGTTTATTTATTTATTTATTTATTTATTTATTTATTTATTTATTTATTAGATATAAGTACACTGTAGTTGTCTTCAGACACTCCTGAAGAGGGTGTCAGATCTTGGAGAATCTAAATCCCTCTTATGGTCTGCATATGATGTACATAAACACAGCCTAACATATACTTCTAAAAATTTAAAGATAGGTGGAGCCACTGAAAGGGCTCAACACTTAACAGCATTGTCTCCTCTTCCAGAGAACCTGGGATCAACTACCAGCAACTATATGGTGGCCCATCTACAGTTCCAGGGGATCAGACACACAGAGAGACAGACAGACACTGTAGGACCCAGAATATGGCAAGAAACCCTGAGAAAGGTGGAAAATTAATAATACACTTTGTAGTACCCAGAATATGGCAAGAAACCCTCATAAAAGTAGAAAATTAAAAACTCACACTGAAGGACCCCAAATATGGCAAGAAAACCTGAAAAATGTGGAAAATGAGAATAATCACAGTGTAGGAACCAGAATTCCGAAAATACTTGAAAAATGTCGTAAATGAGAAAATCACATTTTAGGACCCAGAATATGGGGAGAAACCCTGAGAAACGTGGAAAATTAAAAATACACTCTGTAGCACTGAGAATATGGCAAGAAACCCTCAACAAAGTAGAAAATTAAAAACTCACACTGAAGGATCCCGAATATGGCGCGAAAATATGAAAAAGGTAGAAAATGAGAATAATCACACTGTATTACCCAGAATTACAAAAACATGAAAAACATCGAAAATGAGAAAATCACACTTGTAGGACCCAAAATACGAAAAAACTTGAAAAACGTGGAAAATGAGAAAATCACACTGGAGAAACCAGAATATGCCGAACAACCATGAAAAACCTGAAAATTAAAAATTCACACTATTGGACACAGAATATGGTGAGAAACCATGAAAAGACTGGACAATTACAAATTCACACTTCATTACCCAGATATGGAGAGAAATACTGAAAACCATGGGAAAAAATTCACACTGAAGGACCTGGAATACGGCAAGAGAACCTGAAAAAACATGGAAATGAGAAAATCACACAGTACGACCCAGAATATGATGAAAAAACCTGAAAAAGGTAAAATATTAAAATATCACACGGAAGGACCCGGAATATGGCGAAAAACCTGAAATACGAGGAAGATAAAAAACTCACACTGAAGGACACAGAATATGGCGAGAAAACCTGAAAAAAGTAGAAAATTAAAAATTCACACTGAAAGACCCCGAATATGATGAGAAAACCTGAAAAAGGTGGAAAATGAGAATAATCACACTGTAGGACCCAGATTATGCCCAGAAACCCTGAAAACGTGTAAAATTAAAAAAACATGCTGTAGGACCCAGAATATGGCGAGAATACCTGAAAAAAGTAGAAAATTAAAAATTCATACTGAAGGACCCCGAATATGGTGAGAAAACCTGAAAAAGGTGGAAAATGAGAATAATCACACTGTAGGACCCAGATTTTGCCCAGAAACCCTGAAAACGTGGAAAATTAAAAATACATGCTGTAGGACCCAGAATATGGCGAGAAACCCTGAAAAAAGTTCAAAATTACAAACTCACACTGTAGGACCCCAAATATGGCGAGAAACCCTGAAAAAGGTGGAAAATGAGAAAATCACATTTCAGGACCCAGAATATGCCGAGAAAATGTGAAAAACGTGAAAATTAAAAATTCACACTAACAGACCCAGAATATGGCGAGAAAAAGTTAATAAAAAAGTAGAAAATTAAAATCTCACAGTGAAGGAGCCCAAACATGGCGAGAAAACCTGAAAAAGGTGGAAAATGAGAAAATCACACTGTAGGATCCAGAATATGGTGAGAAACCCTGAAGAAAGTAGAAAAATACAAACTGACACTGAAGGACCCCAAATATGGGGAGAAAACCTGAAAAAGGTGGAAAATAAGAAAATCACACTGCAGGACCCAGAATATTTCAAGAAACACTGAAAAACGTGAAAATTAAAAATTCACACTGTTGGACACAGAATATGGCGAGAAACCATGAAAAAAAGGGGATAATTAAATTTCACACTGTATTACCCATAATATGGGGAGAAATACTGAAAAACGTGGAAAATTAAAAATCCACACTGAAGGACCTGGAATATGGCAAGAAAACCTGAAAACGTGGAAATGAGAAAATCACAGTGTAGGACCCAGAATATGAAGAAAAAACCTGAAAAACGTGGAAAATGAAAAATACATACTATAGGACACAGTTTATGGCGAGAAACCCTGAAAGAGTAGAAAATTAAAAACTCACACTGAAGGACCCCAAATATGGCAAGAAACCCTGAAAAAAGTAGAAAATTACAAACTGACACTGAAGAACCCCAATTATGGCCAGAAAACCTGAAAAAGTTGGAAAATGAGAAAATCACACTGTAGGACCCAGAATTACGAAAAAACTTGAAAAACGTCCAAAATAATAAAATCACACTGCAGGACCCAGAATATGCCGAGAAACATTGAAAAACATGAAAATTAAAAATTGACACTGTCAGACACAGAATAAGGGAGAAACCATGAAAAAAGTGGAAAATTAAATATTCACACTGCATTACCCAGAATATGGCGAGAAATACTAAAAAACATGGAAAATTAAAAATTCACACTGAAGGACATGGAATATGGCAAGAAAACCTGAAAAAGTGGAAATGAGAAAAATCACACTGTAGGACCCAGAATATGAGAAAAAATCTGAAAAAGGTGGAAAATTAAAAATTCACAGTGAAGGACCCAGAATATGGCGAGAAACCCTGAAAGAGTAGAAATTTAAAAACTCACACTGAAGGACCCCAAATATGGCGAGAAAACCTGAAAAATGGGGAAAAAGAGAATAATCACATTGAGGGACCCAGAATTGGGAAAAAACTTGAAAAACCTCAAAAATGAGAAAATCACACTGCAGGACCCAGAATATGCCTAGATTCCCTGAAAACCTGGAAAATTAAAAATACAAGCTGTAGGACCAAGAATATGGAGAGAAGCCCTGAAAAAGTAGAAAATTAAAAACTCACACTGAAGGACCCCAAATATGTCGAGAAAACCTGAAAAATTTGGAAAATGAGAAAGTCACACTGTAAGACCCAGAATATGACAAAAACACCTGAAAAATGTGGAAAATTAAAAATTCACACTGAAGGACCTCGAATATGTCAAGAAAACCTGAAAAATTGGAAATGAGAAAATCACACTGTAGGACCCAGAATATGACGAAAAAACCTGAAAAACGTGGAAAAATAAAAATTCACACTGAAGGACCCAGAATATGGTGAGAATACCTGAAAAACGAGGAAAATTAAAAACTCACACTGAATGACCCAGAATATGGCGAGAAACCATGAAAGAGTAGAAAATTAAGAATTCACACTGACGGACCCCAAATATGGTGAGAAAACCTGAAAAATGAGGAAAATGAGAAAATCACATTGTAAGACTCAGAATATGACGAAAAATCGTGAATAATGTGGAAAATTAAAAACTCACACTGAATGACCCAGAATACAGCGAGAAACCATGAAAGAGTAGAAAATTAAAAATTCACACTGATGGACCCCAAATATGGCGAGAAAACCTGAAAAATGAGGAAAATGAGAAAATCACATTGTAAGACCCAGAATATGAAGAAAAAACCTGAATAATGTGGAAAATAAAAAATTCACAGTGAAGGACACGGAATATGGCGAGAAAACCTGAAAAACGAGGAAAATTAAAAACTCATACTGAAGGACACAGAATATGGCAAGAAACCCTGAAAAAAGTAGAAAATTAAAAATTCACACTGAAAGACGCCAAATATGTCGAGAAAACCTGATAAAGGTGGAAAATGAGAATAATCACACTGTAGGACCCAGAATTGCCAAAAAACTTGAAAAACCATAAAAATGAGTAAATCACACTGCAGGACACAGAATATGCCGAGAAACCCTGAAAACGTGGAAAATTAAAAATTAACACTGAAGGACCTGGAATATGGCAAGAAAACCTGAAAAACGTGGAAATGAGAAAAATCACAGTGTAGGACCCAGAATATGAAGAAAAAACCTGTAAAACTTAAAAAATTAATAATTCACACTGAAGAACCCAGAATATTGTGAGAAAATCTGAAAAACGTGGAAAATGAAAAATACACACTGTAGGACCCAGAACATGGCAAGAAACCCTGAAAGAGTAGAAAATTAAAAACTCACACTGAAGGACCCCAAATATGGCAAGAAACCCTGAAAAAAGTAGAAAATTACAAACTGACACTGAAGAACCCCAATTATGGCGAGAAAACCTGAAAAAGGTGGAAAATGAGAAAATCACACTGTAGGACCCAGAATTACGAAAAAACTTGAAATTATCGAAAATGAGAAAATCACACTGTAGGACACAGAATATGCCAAGAAACCCTGAAAACGTGAAAAATTAAAAATACAACGTTTAGGACCCAGAATACGGCGAGAAACCCTGAAAAAAGTAGAAAATTACAAACTCACACTGAAGGACCCGAAAAATGGCTAGAAAGGTTGAAAAAGGTGGAAAATGAGAAAATCACACTGTAGGACCCAGAATTACGAAAAAACTTGAAAAATGTGGAAAGTGAGAAAATCACACTGTAGGACCCAGAATATGCCGAGAAACGCTGAAAAACGTGAAACATTAAATATTCACACTGTCGGACCAAGAATATTACCAAAAATAAACCTTAAAAACGTGGAAAATTAAAAATTTACACTGTGGGACCCAGAATATGGCAAGAAACACTGAAAAATGTGGAAAATTAAATTCACACTGTAGGAACCAGAATATGTGAGAAAACCTGAAAAAGTTTGAAAATGAAAAAATCACACTGTGGGACTGAGAATATGATGAAAAAAAAAACTTAAAAACATGGAAAATTAAAAACTCCCACTGAAAAACCTAGAATATGGCAAGAAACCCTGAAAAAGGTGGAAAATGAGAAATTCACACTGTAGGACCCAGAATATGATGAGAAACACTGAAAAATGTTGAAAAATAAAAATTCACACTATAGGACCAGAATATGGAAAAAAAACCTTGAAAAACGTGGAAAATTAAAAATTCACACTGCAGGACCCAGAATATGCTGAGAAAACCTGAAAAAGGTGCAAAATGAGAAAATCACACTGTAGGACGGAGAATTGGGGAAAAAAACTTGAAAAAAGTCAAAAATTGGAAAATCGCACAGTAGGAGCCAGAATATGCCAGAAACCCTGAAAACGTGGAAAATTAAAAATACACGCTGTAGGATTCAGAATATGGCAATAAACCCTGAAAGAAGTAGAAAATTAAAAACTCACACTGAAGGACCCGGAATATGGCGAGAAAACCTGAAAAATGTGGAAAATGAGAAAATCAACCTGTAGGACATAGAAATACGAAAAAACTTTTAAAAAGTGGAAAATGAGAAAATCACATTGTAGGACCCAGAATATGCCAAGAAACCCTGAAAAACGAGAAAAAATAAAAATATGCTTTTTGGAGCCAGAATATTGCAAGAAACACAGTAAAAAGTAGAAAATTAAAAACTCACACTGAAAGACACCGAATATGGCAAAAAACCTGAAAAAGGTGGAAAATGAGTATAATCACACTGTAGGACACAGAATAGCGAAAAAACTTGAAAAACGTGGAAAAGGAGAAAATCACACAGCAGGACCCAGAATATGCCGAGAAACCCTGAAAAACTAGAAAATTAAAAACTCACATTGAAGGAACCCGAATATGGAGAGTTAACCTGAAAAAGGTGGAAAATGAGAAAATCACACTGTAGGACCCAGAATTACAAAAAAACTTGAAAAAGGTGGAAAAGGAGAAAATCACACTGCAGGACCCAGAATATGCCGAGAAACGCTGAAAAATGTGAAAATAAAAAATTCACACTGTCAGACACAGAATATGGCAAGAAACCATGAAACAAGTGGAAAATGAGAAAATCCCACTGTATTGCCCAGAATATGGCGAGAAATACTGAAAAACGTGGAAAATTAAAAATTCAGACTGAAGGACCTGGAAAATGACAAGAAAACCTGAAAAACGAGGAAATGGGAAAATCACACTGTAGGAGCCAGAATATGCCGAGAAACCTTGAAAAACGTGGAAAATTAAAAATACACTCTGTAGGACCCAGAATATGGCGAGAAACCCTGAAAAAAGTAGAAAATTAAAAACTCACATTGAAGGACCCCGAATATGGCGAGAAAACCTGAAAAAAGTGGAAAATGAGAAAATCACACTGTAGGACCCAGAATATTACAAAAAACTTGAAAGAAGTGGAAAATTAAAAATTCACAGTGAAGGACCCAGAATATGGCGAGAAAACCTGAAAAACGAGGAAAATTCAAAATTCACACTGTAGGACCCAGAATATGGCTAGAAAACCTGAAAAAGTTGGAAAATGAGAATAATCACACTGTAGGACCAAGATATGTGAAAAAACTTGAAAAATTTCAAAATTGAGAAAATCAAACTGTAGGACCCAGAATATGCTGAGAAACACTGAAAAACGTGGAAAATTAAAAATACACGCTGTAGGACCCATAATATGTCGAGAAACCCTGAAAAATTAGAAATGTAAAAACTCACACTGAAGGACCCCAAATATGGCAAGAAAACATGAAAAAGGTGAAAAAAGAGAAAATCACACTGTAGGACCCAGAAATATGAAAAAACTTGAAAAATGTGGAAAATGAGAAAATCACACTGCAGAAACCAGAATATGCCGAACAACCATGAAAAACCTGAAAATTAAAAATTCACACAGTCGGACACAGAATATGGTGAGAAACCATGAAAAAAGTGGACAATTAAAAATTCACACTTTATTACCCAGATATGGCGAGAAATACTGAAAACCGTGGAAAAAAATTCACACTGAAGGACCTGGAATACGGCAAGTGACCCTGAAAAACATGGAAATGAGAAAAATCACACAGTAGGACCCAGCATATGGCGAGAAAACCTGAAAAAAGTAGAAAATTAAAAATTCACACTGAAGGACCCTGAATATTGCAAGAAAACCTGAAAAGGGTGGAAAATGAGAATAATCAATCTGTAGGACCCAGCTTATGCCTAGAAACCCTGAAAACGTGGAAAATTAAAAATACATGCTGTAGGACCCAGAATATGGCGTGTAACCCTGAAAAAAGTTGAAAATAACAAACTCACACTGTAGGACCCCAAATATGGCGAGAAACCCTGCAAAAGGTGGAAAATGAGAAAATCACACTGCAGGATCCAGAATATGCCGAGAAAATGTGAAAAACGTGAAAATTAATAATTCACACTAACGGACCCAGAATATGGCGAGAAACACTTAATAAAAAAGTAGGAAATTAAAAACTCACAGTGAAGGAACCCAAACATGACCAGAAAAACCTGAAAAAGGTGGAAAATGAGTAAATCACACTGTAGGATCCAGAATATGGCGAGAAATCCTGAAAAAAGTAGAAAAATAAAAACTCACACTGAAGGACCCCAAATATGGCAAGAAAACCCGAAAAAGGTGGAAAATGAGAAAATCACACAGTAGGACCCAGAATTACAAAAAAACTTGAAAAAAGTGGAAAATGAGAAAATCACACTGCAGGACCAAGAATATTTAGAGAAATCCTGAAAAACGTGAAAATTAAAAATTCACACTCCAGGACCTAGAATATGCCGAGAAATCCTGAAAAACGTGAAAATTAAAAATTCACATTATCGGACCCAGAATATCGTTAGAAACCCTGAAAAACGTGAAAATTAAAAATTCAACTGAAGGACCCGGAATATGGCGAGAAACCCTGAAAAAAGTAGAAAACTAAAAATTCACACTGAAGTACCCGGAATATGGCGAGAAAACCTGAAAAGGTGGAAAATAAGAATAATCACAGTGTAGGACCCAGAATTGCACAAAAAAAAAACTTGAAAAACATCGTAAATGAGAAAATCACACTGTAGGACCCAGAATATGGCAAGAAACCCTGAGAAACGTGGAAAATTAATAATACACTCTGTAGTACCCAGAATATGGCAAGAAACCCTCAAAAAAGTAGAAAATTAAAAACTCACACTGAAGAACCCCATATATGGCAAGAAAACCTGAAAAATGTGGAAAATGAGAATAATCACAGATTAGGACCCAGAATTGCGAAAATACTTGAAACGTCGTAAATGAGAAAATCACATTTTAGGACCCAGAATATGGCGAGAAACCCTGAGAAAGGTAGAAAATTAAAAATACACTCTGTAGCACCGAGAATATGGCAAGAAACCCTCAACAAAGTAGAAAATTAAAAACTCACAATGAAGGACCCCGAATATGGCGAGAAAACCTGAAAGAGGTGGAAAATGAGAAAATCACACTGTAGGACCCAGAATATGGCGAGAAACCCTGAGAAACGTGGAAAATTAAAAATACACTCTGTAGCACCCAGAATATGGCAAGAAACGCTCAAAAAAGTAGAAAATTAAAAACTCACACTGAAGGACCCTGAATATGGCGAGAAAACATGAAAAAGGTAGAAAATGAGAATATTCACACTTTATTACCCAGAATTACAAAAACATGAAAAACATCGAAAATGAAAAAATCACACTGTAGGACCCAGAATATGCCCAGAAACCATGAAAAACGTGGAAAATTAAAAATACACGCTCTAGGACCCAGAATATGGCGAGAAACTTTGAAAAAGAAAATTAAAAATTCACACTGAGGTATCACGAATATGGCGAGAAAACCTGAAAAAGGTGGAAAATGAGAATAATCACACTGTAGGACCCAGAATTGGGAAAAAACTTGAAAAACGTCAAAAATGAGAAAATCACACTGTAGGACCCAGAATATGGCAAGAAAACCTGAAAAAGGTGGAAATTGAGTAAATCACACTTTAAGACCCAGAATTTCGAAAAAACTTGAAAAATGTAGAAAATGAGGAAATCACACTGTAGGACCCACAATATGACGAAAAAAACCTGAAAAACGTGGAAAATTAAAAATACACGCTGTAGGACACA